>NC_090888.1:38004156-38024156 GCF_036669925.1 Montipora capricornis | reverse complement strand
AATGTCAGTCTTGGACCGGAACAACTCAGTTGTGAATTTTGAAAAGCACACAGGACGTGGCTATAGGGGTGAATCTGAATCGGAGATAAGCAAGTAGGCGGGGAAATGAAAAAAAGTACCCATAGGACAAACATCTACTGGTGTGACTGTCAACGAGAAAGGGTGGGGCAGGGGGATAAGGGTTTTGGGAAACAACAGAATTTTCCAAATACGCTTTTATTTCAATGCAACTTTTACTTGGAGTAAATTACATGCCACTACTGTCCCCTTTCTCTATGGTAGTGGGAAGACTCTGACAAGTTTCCAAGAGTCATTTTCCATTCCTATATGCTTTTATCATGACAAAACAGGGCTGCAATGCATTTAAACGTACCTCCTTAAAATTGATAACTCTGAGCTACTGTACTTCACTTCCACAAAAAAATTCTGAAATGTCTTCCTTAAAAGTCAGTGAGTACAAAGACCACACTGTTAAACGTCAATACGTTTTTGACTGTCTGTGTCTATAGATGCTTTATGCAAAAACATTGACAATAATTTAGCTTTACTGTAGGTTCTACATGGAATGATTTAACTGTCAGTCACTCATAAAACTCATCGTCTTCAAAGCCCTCATCATCAAATTCATTAACATCATCAGGGACATCAGGAAGATCACAAGCTTTATAAAAAGCCTCCATTTCTTCTCTCACACAGTCAGTGCCTCACATCTCTTCTGATAGCAGACGTGAGTCGTGACTATTGGCGTTGAGTAAGATTGGGAACCAGTTTAATTAGCTCATGACGATCGTGACCAAGAGGCAAGAGCAGAAAAGTTATGGCGGCAAGAATGTAACACATTTTCTCTTGAACCAACAGCATTGCCTTGAGAAAATAAACAACTTAAGAGTCATTGTCAGAGAAAACCGAGCAGTGCCAAAAGATTGGGGTCAGCCGATTTCCTTTATCTTTTCAGCATTTAAAACCAAGCTGATAAGATCAACTTTGGTGACATTAACAAGATTTCCCGGCGTTTCACTCCCGAGATTGACCACCCCGCTAATTTTCGGCCAAGGAAAGCCCTAAAAACCACCGAAAACAATGTCAATTTTTCGGGTCTAAAACAATTTTCCCTTAAGGAATTAGTGCACAGATTTATTTCTGAAGCTAAAATACCTTAAAAGAAACGTTTAAATGCATAAAATCCAATTTTTAGTGTAACGTAATTTTGCACAAGGGTTTTAATCAGGGTATGTTGCACAACTGTTACAGGACAGCGAATTTCGGCAATTTCAAAGTGCGTTTTCTTGAAAGTCCGGCTGTTAATTTTATATTTAATTACAGATTTGAACAGTGTATACCCTCCTAAATCAAAAACAAAAGTTTATTGATCGGCACAAGAAACTCTTTTCACACGAATTTTGTTGGAAATGTCAAAGATAGCTCTTACGGCTAACTGCTCGCTAAAGTTTAAATAGTGGCATTACTGCTTTATAAAGGTACTAATCCATTTTAAATAATATCTTATATTCCACTTAGGTTTAAATAAAGCGAAAATAACTATAAAATACTCTTGCTTTTACGTAGGGGTTATACAAGACTGCCATCATGCAATCAAAGGTCTCAATTACTTGGTGCTTCGATGGTTATCGTCTGGCCTATACGAGTTAGCCAACAGGACAAAGTTTGTGCAGTCCTATCTAGTGATAAAAACATCACAACTTTTGTATTACATGCAACTGAAAGTCTTTGTATGGAAAGTTTGTTACATACCCTGCAAGGAGCGGCTACATTTTCGCTGTGTGAGCTGTCGTGCGAAAAGTAGTCTGCGGACAACCATTCAATTTTCTATTGTGCATGTGCGAAATTCGTTGCGTGATTTGCAAGCAGCGGGAATAAAAAAAATGGAATGGATGGGGCAACTCTGATCTGCTACACAAGACTCACGCAATGTTCTATACCGAACATATATCAAAAACAGGAAAAAACCGGTTTATAAAATTTATTTGTCCAGATTTCTGGACGGATTTGAACGTTTGTCGGCAGAGGCTACTTTTACAGCTCATCACACAGCGTGAATGTAGCCTCTGCTCGCAAGGTATAATAATTTTTGTCTATAGTCAGGTCATTTGTCAGGCCAGGGGCCAGTTTTGAGCGGACAAGAAGCCAGTCTGGTCGGACGAAAATAGAAAACAGTATGAAGTAATAAAATTTCAGAGAGCTTGATCTATTGACACAATGTGACATTTGGACACATGTTTTAATTGAAGTTCGGATGATATTAATTTAAACTAAATTAAATAAAGCCGTTTTTTTTTTGAGAACCAGATGTAGATGGTTTTATCAGTCCCTTCCCTTCATGGCCTTATTTTTTTGTGGTTTTTGTATTCCTTTTAGTCTTCATTACACTGTGGAAACGAAACACAGCACTGTATTTTTGTGTAAAATTGTGAATTCAAGAACAAAATAATTTTTTTCCATATTATTCAGACATTTGAACTAGATCTAGATCAGATGGTTTTGTCAGTTTGATCAGTACATGCCTGATTTTCCAGTGGTTTTTGTATTTCCTTATAGCCTTAATTATTTGTTGCCGTTTTGTGGTTATAATATTTGAATAATTTCTAAGAGTTCTGAATACATTTGCCAACAATGTAAACAAAACTAAAAAGATCTAATATTATGATATTCTTTGTAAATGTATGTGTTTGTATTAGTGTTTCTAATTGAATGAAGGTTTTCAGGACAACCGTCAGTTCTAGTGTTAACATGACATTTTGTGACTGTGCTCATAGGATTAGGTCCTCTTCACTCTTGAAGAGACTTTCCTCGCCCTCTTCCACTGAACTGAGCTCATCATCAGACGAATAATCTTGCATAGCTTCACTTTTGTCAATCTTGACTTGTAGACTTTACTTTGCTTTTGGTTTGGCCGTCGCCTTTTCGCTCTATCCCGCTCTAAGACAGCTGTTGAGGGGTCATAGGCCTGCCTCTTGGATCCTCAGCATATCCTGAAGGTGTCCCTGGGAGAGTGAAGCTCTCTTGGTTGTGTTGACTCTCCCAAGCTGCTGAACATTCTCTCCAATGCAGCATTGGATACAGGAAGAGAGAAAAGTAAACGGATCAACAACAAACTGTTTTGCCATTGCAAAGCTCTTGATGAATGGAAAATTTTTATACCATGTTGCTCTGTAGTGGCGAGAAGAAGGTGACAAATACTGAACAGCATAGTCGAGCATATCATGCCATTCATCAACCACTACTAGCAATTGTGATACGTTAAGTCCTTGTTGTTTGAGAGGTTCTCGGAAGTGTCTAAGATTATGCAGAATGACTTCATCCATGGACTCATTACCACTGCTTCTGGAATTCCATGCTTCGCAGTTCAAAATGGAGGCCATGTCACTGCTACCAACAAGGCGAGCTTCTATGGCATCGTTCAACAATTCAATGTACGAGTTAGCATCTTTGCTTAAATTTTCAATGGCATTAGCAAAACCAGAAATCTTCACGCCTTGATATTCCTCATTCTCCACCTGGGCAAGGTAGTGTTTAAAGTGCTACTACGATCAAATTCTGAATACCTTTCATTTTCGCTAGATTGGTAGTTAACGACTTGAAGTACATGATTTCCAAAGCATATCCTCTTATGACGAAGGAAAGTGGTATTTTTTTGCGCTCAAACATCATTAATTTCGACCCGCCATTGAACTGTTATGTTCCATTGGCCTGGTTACCAATGGACGATGGTTTCCCATGACAACATAGGCCGGGTCACCCAGATTTCGCGGGAAAGAGCGTGTGACGTCATTTTCTCAAGTCGAAACCCACATGGCTAATTTCTCTTACGATTTCGCCCACTTCGATCAGCTGCTGTTTTCGTTTTGCCGATTGTTCTTAGCACTTTCAATGGTCGGAAGTCGTTGTGTTGTCCAGGACTGTAGCAATGGATCTAATCGAGCGGCAGGAATCGCGCTACACGCAAGTCTGAACAACAAAAATACGAGAGATGCGTGGGCCCGGTTTGTTAGAACGAAGAGGAAGAATTTTCATCCGCTCCCGAAGACACGTTTTGTTATTTGCTCGGTCCACTTCGAAGAAAGCTGTTTTACTAGGGCTTTCGACCCAAGTCAGCGCAGGCAAATAAAACCTGGATCCCTGCCTACGATATGGAAAAAAGAAGAGCGAACAACAGACGTTGAATCTAAAAGAAGTCTCCGCATGATGGAGAAAAACCGGCAAAAGGTAGGCTTAAGATTACGACAAACACGCCAAAGGTGTGAAAATTCTCATTCTGTCTGTTCTTAATATTATTATGTAATGATCTATGGCGATTTCTCTCTACCGTGTCCAGCACTTGTACAAACTGTATTCATTATCATTTAACGTCGCGTTTCAGATAACGAAACTTATTGAGCGAGCATGATTATGTGTTTGACCCCACAAGCTCTTGTCACTCCAAAGCATTTCCAAAGCATCACTTTTAGCCTGCTCGAAAGCTCATGGGATAAACTGTTCAAACTAACGCAAGGGAAAGCGCTTTCATACTCAGCTGCAAGTCTTCTTTACATAAGGTAGTCTTTGATGTTTAGGAAAGAGTTCTTTTCATTTCGATCGTTTTCTTGAGCAAATATATTTCTAAGCTATGTGAGCTGGCACCCAGCAAAAGTGTGTGTAATGTAAATGTTCTTACTAGGAGTGATATCCCTAACCGCAGAGACCCCAATTTATCTTTTACTCTCTAAGGTTTCAAACAATTTGTTGGAAGACAGCGAGGAAGGCAGCATCTCATCAGGCGCCCACAGCAGCAATGCAATGGACTCGGAACCAGTGAGAGAATATTAGTCTTGTTTTGTTTCTTACCACACATCCAACGAAGCAGTGAAAAGCAGTTAGCTTCGAAAAGTTTTATTGATAACCGAGTAAATCAGGATGGATGTTACCAATTTATATATCTACTGGTACCACTATACAAAATACAGCTGTCAGAGATTTAATTTGAAATGTCAAAATGTTTTAGGTTAATGAACATGAGGGTCAAGTCGCTGCATCATTTGAGTACAGAAACTTGGCAGAGGAAGAAACACCAACTGCACTGCCAGAACATGCTGATTTTGCCATTGTAGCAAATCCATCTGCTGATCTGCCTTACACAGCAGAAGCAACATGCACACCAACAGCTCCACAGGAATATGCAGATTTTTTCACTGTAGTTAATCCATCTGGTGATCAGCCTTGTACAGCAGGACCAACATGCACACCAACACCTCCACAGGAATATGCAGATTCTGCCACTGTATTTAGTCCATCTGGACATCAGTCTTGCACAGCAGGACCATCTGACTTGGTCAATAAAGCAACACCAACTGCGAGGCAAGAACTGGCAGCTGCAGAAACATCTCCCGAACCTCCAAATGTGGAGAACAGCCTGCTGACATGTGAAGCTGTGTTGCCTTCAATTCAAACTGAGGTTATGATGATCTTTCTGGGTGCCCCTCCCACAATTCAGTCAGTCCTGCATCTGATAAGGTAATTAATTTATTTTGAAACTAGAAGGGGCTTTAAATGTATTGCTATTGATGATTCTTGAAATTTTTACTGACAGATAACTATCATTGTGTATCATAAATTTAAGTTTTAAACTCTAGTATTAAAAACCCTGAATCCTGTTAATCAACCAACATTTGTCTATCCTAACATAATGTGTGAAACATTCTTTGTGTTGAAAGATACATGTATTCTATTGCAGCCCCCAAAAGCTGCTCCCTGTTCAAGTTGTGCTTCTCTGCGAAAACAGAAGAAAAAACTCCAGAGACAACTTAGGGGCATGGAATCTAAACTTGCTAGTAACCAGTCCAAATGGACAGAGACATTACAGAGAATAACAAAAGAACCAGAGCTAGTTTCAACAGGTTAGTATTTTATTGCAACTTGTAACTTGTAATGATCATGATAATATCAAAGGAACTTAACCTACTTTCAACAGCTTAGTATTTTGTTGCAACTTGTAACTTTTAAAGATAATTTAAATTATAATTGTTAATGAAATACAGCACAGTCATGCCAATATACTAAGCAGGCACACAGAATCCACATAAAAAAGTTGAAAACCAGGCATCCTTTGAACATAAAACTAATCACTATTTTAAATCTTAATTTCAGAGTCCCAAACAGATGAAGTGCTGATACTGGATGAAGATGAAGTTGATGTGGATGGGGGCCTAGAGTACAATGAAGCCATGGATGTTGAAGATGAACCAAAGGTGGAGTCACAGGAAGGTCAGGCAATAGACGATGAAGGAGATCCAAGCTGGACACCAGAAGAAGCTGAAAATGCATATGAGCAAGCAGGCGATGATGACTGTGATCAGAAGCCAAATCAAAAGTATAGTTGTTCAGTGAATGAATATGATGACTTGCTTGATAAACTAGATTAGAGTGTGATTTGCATCTTTGGCAAGGTCTTTGTCTGAGGAAATAGTGAATGATGAGCCATTTCCTTGTCACTTCACTGTAATGATTTTCTATAATACATTATGTACAGTATTCCTTTCTCGGTTATTTATTCTAGCTGGAAGAATCACGGTGTGTGATTTTCTTTTGCACTCACAATTTGTTCTCCTTGTTTATCTTAATTTTTATTTTGCATTTTTTCAGGTTCAACTTTGAGGGTGAAAACTACCGAGAAGAACCAAAAGCAATAGTGTTCCTGTCAAAACTACTGATTCTGTCCCAATCCTGTAATTTGTGCTTTGCCAGCAATCCACTTCTTTCCATATCACAGTCTGGAACAATGTTAACCATCAAATCGACCTGCAGCAAATGCAATGATGTGTTCACATGGACCAGCCAGCCACATATGCTTGGTAAATTCCCTGCAGGGAATTTGTTGTTAAGCTTTGCCATTTTGTGTTCTGGGGCTTCAATAAACAAGGTCTTACTTATGTTCCAGCACATGGGTATACTTGTTTATCATTATCCAACATACTACAACCATCAACGACATTTGCTAGTTCCTTCAATTGTAAAGTACTGGCGAGGCTACCAGGCTGAATTACTCAGGAAATTGGCAGGAGAGGAAGTGGTACTTGCTGGAGATGGCAGGCACGACAGTATGGGCCATTCGGCAAAATATGGCACATACACCATATTCTGTTGCACCATTGGCTACATTATCCATATTGTGCTAGTTCAGGTAATAGTTTTGCCATATTAAAAGGAGCCTCGCACACTTGACATACATACAATCATGTAGATAACAACCAAATCCCAGTGGTTTTATTACAAGGGGATGAATAACTGTGAACAGAGGGTACTCAAAAGTTATTTTCATCTGTGCATGATACATGTTCATACAAAATTTTTAAGAATGTCTTGTTTTGATACTTAGTATGACATTCCCTCATAATTCTCTTCCTCATAATTTAATATGCCAGCCCTTGTGTAGTCTTACTATTATTATGGTGACTGATTTCCTGTCATTCTATATTTAACTCATTGTCTTAACAAGGGTAGTTTGGAGTGGCATAGGGTACTCATTGATTTTGAAAGGCACTAAGGGCCCGATTACATGGCAAATTTCAGCCCGGTTAACCGGGTTGAAATTTTGTTGCGATTACATGATGAACTTCAGCCCGGGCTGAAATATTAGTCTTGGCACCAAATATGAAATTTCATGTGAAGAGTCTCGGGAGAATCAGACAGCCATATTATTTCCTGCTTTTCAGCCTGTCTGAAATTTCTTTTCGATTACATGGAGTTTTTTTCAGCCCGGGGTTAATACTCAGCTCGGGCTGAAAATCCTAGCCTGGTTTGGTCAAACCGGGCTAGGATTTTCAGCCCGGGCAATTCAGGCTGAAAATCCTAGCCCGCTTCGACCAAATCGGGCTAGGATTTTCAGCCCTGGCTGAATTGCGCCCCGGGCTGAAAAAATCTCCATGTAATCGACAATTTGATTTTAAGAGGATTTGTTTCAGTAGCTGGGCTGAAATTCGCCATGTAATCGGGCCCTAAATGTAGTTAATCAAACTTCTACCCAAAAGTTATGCGAGTTGATGTTTGGGGGAGGGATGGGGACATCGGCTTCACTGCTTGCATAATAGCAGCTGTTCTATTGCTCTTCAGGCTAACCAAGCAGGAAGTAGTTCAGCCACGGAGTTCATAGGTCACCAAAAGGCATTTGCATTCCTACTTGGCACAGCTATGATAATTAAAGCATTCATCTCAGACAGGCACTCCCAAATTGCCAAGTGGATGAGGGTCGAGTGCCCCAAAAAATGCAAAGAACTGGGAAAGCCTCTGATAGACCATTTTTTTGACCTTTGGCATATAGGGAAAAGTAAGTTGCTGAATAAAAATGTTCATCTTAGCATTTTAATCATTACATCAAATACAGCACAACAATATGGATCAAACATAAAAAAACATATTTTAACACAATAATTACTTGAAAACATTTACACATGATGATGATGATGATGATAATAATAAAAACTTAATTACTTACCATGTAAGTGTCATTAATTACCAGCAGTTATAAACCACTAATTGGGTCTCTCTAATTCTAATTAAAAATAAGTTACAAATGAAAATTGGATATAAATTCACTGACAGGAAGAGAGGAAGTTAAAGAATATGGGTATAAAATTATTTGCCTGCATGTTTGTCCAAAATTATGTGGTGCTACAATCCGTGCTTGTTTGGTTTGCTCAACCATATGCAAACTCAAAATTTGTATTACTGGTGATTATAATACAACTAGCCTTGCTTGTACAATTGACATCAGAAACAGTCTTTGGACAATAAGATCAGATTACTGTGAAAAGACATTGCCATATACTCTTTCTTATTACTACAGAGATACAAAAACTGCTAACTAAGCTGAGTAAAGAGAAAGGCATGGAAGCAATTGGTCGATGGAGGAAAGCCTGTGTCCGGCACTTTTATTGGTCAGTGACATCTACAAAAGCAAAGCTTCAGTCAGTCATCCTTGCAAAGTTTAAATCCTTTCAGTACCACATACTGAACCAACACACCAATATACCTGAGAGGCTGTTCAATAAGTGTGCTCATGGTGCGGTAACCACTCAACGCTTGTGGCTTACAAAAAGTAATTGATTGCTTTTTTTGTTTACAGAAATTAAGCACATACATGTTTATTTACCGGTTCATTTGGAATAGAAAGCCCATGGAATGCTGCATGTACCTGACTGGTCACTGATTGCTATTAGTCTGGAGTTGTTGGCATGTTTTCTTTTTCTTTTTTTTGGGCGAAAGACCAAAGAGTGTTGAAAGCGTTACTATAAATAACATATGCTATGTCTGAGTGAAATGTACTTTATATATCAGGTTCGGAGGTATACAACAGACTATGTGAGACACTAAACAACTCCTTCCTACTGCGGGGCATAAAGCAGGCATCCCCAATTCAGCAAACAAGCTGCCTGGAAGGTTACCACTCTGTAGTAAACCAATTTGCCCCAAAGATGTTCGCCTTTTCTTATCTTGGGATACTAAGCAGGTAATTTTACACCAATTGAATTCAATAAAGATAACAAAATCAAAGGGGTTTCTGGGCATAACATTAAGCTCTGAATCTGTGGCTCAGAAGTACTGGTCTGATGATATCCTAATATTGCCATTTACTATTATTAACAAGTCTAGTGGAGGCTGCATGGCCAAATGGTTTAGGGTGCTGGTGTTATAATCCAGAGGTGCTGGGTTCAAGGCCTCTACCCTGCGACTAGCAGGAATTGTTTCTCAGTAGTCCCAATTTTATATCCTCAGTCACATTTTGAGAAGAGCCAACTGGTTTGCCTCTTGCCAGGATTTTTAACATGTTACATTTATTTGCCATGAAATATTTGTTTCCTTTCATTTCAGTGGCATGCCTGTAAACTTGCTAAACTTAGTGCTTGTATAGCTAAGTGCAAGACCACTAAAAATAACATTTGCATTTTTCTTTTTTACCACAAAAGTGATCAGTTTCCAAGTGCATCGTCAGTAGCTGCTTCATTTCTTTGAAGTTTATTTTGTCTCTATTAATACTATTTTCAGAACTATTCTTGCGGCTCTGCATTTCAACTGGAATTTAAACAGGGACAGATTAAAGGATGCCCAGGGAAATGCTAAACTACGTGTTACTTATCCTAAGTTCAAAGAGGGAGAAGGAACAGTGAGGGAAGCGCGCGTCAAACAGAATTATGGTATGATCTTTGCATGTGTGAAACAAAATGACTGAATGGCACCAACACAAAAGAAATATTTTTGCAGTTGTTTTCTTTAGCCTTAGTTTGCAATATCATTTGTCCAAAGAAAGCTCGTCAAACCACAATACACTGGATGTTTTTTTCCCAGATTGACCAAGAGATATTTTGTATTTAAGATATTCACAGCCTGAGTGTGATTGGATATTTACTCTTCAGGTTATGTTGCCAAAATATACGATATACTAGTCACCACATCAAGAGAGGACTTAGACTTATTGAAAGATGAACTGACAGCACAAGTGCCAGAGCCATTACACAGTTTGCTTAAAGATAAGGAAAGCAAGGTTGAGGCAAAGGAAAAATACCTATCTAGGAAGAAAAGGGAGACTGTTATATGCCCACCTACATGTTCAGGTACAGTACATTCACAACACTGATTAGTTTTCAGCAAAATTTGAAGCAGGAAAAACTGAAACGAATGTTGTCACAGCAATCATATTGAATTTATAGTTTTTATTATACAGATTTGACAACTCATTTTAGTACACTATCAGCAACATATTAGAGCAAGTTCTATACATTTAGTAGTTATTGAATGAGGCGGAGTAAAATATGAAGAATCCTGCAGATCAAGGAGGGTGTTATCCACAGAGGCCGAAGGCCCAGGTGGATAATACTCTCCAGGATTCTTCATTTCCTACGAAAGCCAAATTCAATTATTACTTTTTTATTCATTCAAAATATTTCCCTGTTCTTAAAAGAGTTTTGCCATTTCGGTCTGTTTTTCTGCTCACCAAAAACAGCACAACCTTGTCCCCAGGTTTTCTCGGTCAACGGTTCAATAATCTGCGGGGGGCTGCACTTGTGACATCATTTTGATGTCAACGGTTCAATAATTTGCAGTGGGCTGCACTTTTGACATCATTGGTTCAATATTCAGTAAACAGCAGCTGGTTATAATTTTGCGGGTGGCTTTAACCAATCAGAAACTGGGAAATATTTTGAATGAATAATAATGTTACTTACAGTATAGTGAATCTTGCAAAAAGCAAACATTTCTGTACTTGCTTTCAATGGATGCTTTTTGTGCTCTTTATTTCAGATGCTGAGCTACAGCAGCTTCAAAACACACCTGCAAATATTGGTGGACAAAGACCTAGAAAAGCACCAACATGCAAAAAGTGTGGACAGCCAAGAAAGGGCCATAAGAAAGGCCAATGCTCCTCAACTGGTAGTTGACGTGCACTCACCTTTCTTAAGGCTATTTCTTACATGTAGTTGCCATTCGTCATCAACCACACATTGACACATTAAAGAATGTTTTTAAACTATTCGCTTTCTGATTATTACGTCCTTGTAACTCTTTCCACTGTGTAATTACAGAAAATATCCATACCTCCCCCATGGAAAAGAGTTTTTCTAAGACCCCCCACTCCTGGAAATTCCAATTAAGCTTCATACATTTCTTTAATTTGTTTGGCCCCACAGAACCCCCCACCCCCCCCCCCCCCCAAGGAAATTCCAATCCCTTCTGTGGGGGAGTATGGATACTCTCTGGAACTGCACATTATACAGGCATGCATACAACCTATTTTATTTTCAACTTTTTGTGGTTCAAAAAGTTAAAATCACTTGTTCCATACAGGTACTGCCGAGGTATGTTTTTGGAAATGTTCGCTACAGTGTAGTTGACAGCAGAGTGGGAATTTTGCTTTGAAAAGTTAGTCCTCACCCTCTTCCTCTTCATAGCCTGTGTACTCCCCATCAACATTTGGGAAGGCTTTCCGGATGCTATTGTAGACACAGTTGGGCAGAAGAATCCTTTTTGAGGCACCAACATAGTCTTACACAAGCTGTACATATTGGCGATATGCTACTGATCTCAAGAACCTAAAGAATTAAAATGAAAAGTACAGGCAACCATTACTAAACAAGCAAAAAATGTGGGTACTTGGAAAACTTCTTGTTTAACCCTGCCACATTAGGAAATTTTGGTGCTGCCATGTCTATCTTGCATTTTTATTATTTAAGGTATGGTTCACATAGCAATGGCTATACTAAGAGTCACACTGACAAATGAAAGCTAACATTGGTGGTTGTTATTAATTTTGGTAGAATCAAACAGGACACCGTTACCTGACTATATTCAGTTTGGAATAAAAGACATAACATGAACTAATTTTTTTCAAACTATATTTATTGTGGTTGTTTTCCAACAGACCTATAATGAAATTGAAACTATGCAAAATTGAATAGAGTAGAGAAATTTTCAACACCCCTTAGACTGGAAATCATATATTAGTTGACATATGTTTATCAGTAAAATGATTAAGAAATATCAAAAACACTATTTAAAACTACACTTACTCTGATTCGGCTGCATTTCTTGCAGTTTTTGTAGTCGAGTAAGACTTCTTAGCTTTAGTCTTCAGGCCTATGGCAGCCGTAGAAAGAACCCACGTGTTCAGGCAACATGCAGCATAGCCTGGATGCTCGGTGATACATTCCCCCTCCTTTTCCACCTCGTACATTTTCTCACCGCACCTGTCGATGTCTGTGCAGCACCAACATTCTTCTGGCTTGGCTATTAAATCAAGGGAACAATTTGAGCATTTGCACCTGAAAAGACATTGAAATTGAGAAGAAACTTAGCATCAATAAGAACGGAACGATCACCTGAGCCTCACTCCTTTGTTCCACGTGCAAGTTGCAATTTTGATTTCTTACTTTTAAAGCGTTTCCAATCTTTATAATGCACACAGAAAAAAAAAACATTCGGAACTAAAATTAGACTGCAAAATCTCTCTGCTATGCCGCTGTTAAGATAAACACAGCAAAGTATCTTTTCGGTTTCATCGAGAAAATTGAAATACATGTAAGCGCAGGGAAGTGACAATTAGAAGGTAAGGACAAAAATCGAGGCGGATTCTCGAGCATCACACTTGCATAGCATACCTGTTGTAGTAATACAGTAAACAAGACAGCTA
The DNA here is from genome assembly GCF_036669925.1 of Montipora capricornis. Classification (NCBI taxonomy): domain Eukaryota; kingdom Metazoa; phylum Cnidaria; class Anthozoa; order Scleractinia; family Acroporidae; genus Montipora; species Montipora capricornis. The sequence goes on along the minus strand of NC_090888.1, from coordinate 38,010,982 downwards.
CATACCAATCTGTACAATCATTTTCGCCAGAAAAACGACTCAGCAAAGTCTGCTCTTCCTCCTCCTCGAGAGTTAGCTGTTCCAAGTAAGCAGCGGCCTCTTCTTCCGTCGGAACTGGTTCTATTGAATCGTCGTAGTTCACAATTTCTTCGTTGGCAGACGATCCAGATGAGCTTTCCGAGTCACTGTTTTCACTGAAGCTCTGGAATTCGTCGCTGGAAAATGAATTGGCCATTGTGCTGGACAAGGAAACGAAGCGTTTTTGTGCTATATCTGTAGTAATCGTGGCTTGTGTTGTTTATCTCCTTCGATGCGACTTGAGAAAATGACGTCACAACACAAAACAATGCACTCGTATCGCTTTTATACCGCGGGCTCATCGGAACGCAAATCCGTAATGGCGGACTCGAAAATAACACTTTTTGAGGCCCAATATTTTCACTTTGCGGGGTCTAAGCTTTATTTCAGAGACATTAGCAGGAACAGCCAAGTCCAACAAACCGTAAGGAACCCATAAAAGTGTAAAACGTGACATGCTATTTTGATCGTAGTAGCACTTTAACAGTTTGGAGCTTGTGCACCTGTTTATTCTGAAGACTGTCAAGCTGTTTCTTGACTGTGGACATTGCAGAAGAAACGATGACTGCATCTTCATCTTCTGCCTGAAATGTTTGGGACAGAACAGCAGCTGGCTGCAATAAATCCACACAGAAGCAAGAGTAAACAAAGAGCTTACCACTTTTCCACTTTCACAGACCACCTTTCGACTTGCTTTGGTCACTGGATTTTACTGATGTATCGCAGCTCAGTGTTTCTAGATGTTGAATGAACAACCCAAACTTGTCAACTAGAACTTTTAAAGCTGCTAGTTTGTGACAAATCCATCTAGTGCCACTGCCCCTCTTTGGCCTCACTGCACCTTCTTGAAATTGAAAATTCTCTTTATATGCCGAGTGGAGCTGATAAAGACTTCACAGTTTCTTTGGGCTGTTCTCGTAAAGGTAATATAACCTCAGCAATACTTCATCAACTTCCTTGAAATAGGTAGTGGAAAGGGCATCCGTCAGGGCTAACTCTAAGCGATGGGCCACACACCATGAAAATGAGAACCAGGGAAACTCTTTTTGAAAAAGAGCTTGGACACCACTTATTGCACCCCGCTTAGTGCTACACCCATCCCCTCCAAGGCCAACGGGAGTAGGGGGAGTTCCCTCTTGTTGACGAAGTTCCAAGTTTTCAAGAGACCTCTTTATTCCAGCTAATACTCCCTGGGCATCTGAGCTTCTCAAATTCTCAATGGATAGAAAACCCATCTTGACTTTAACCATTGGTTCAGAGTCCCCACTTAACTGAGGTTCGGCTGGCGTAGGATCAAAATAAAGGACAAATACTGCCTCCTGTTAAGTTATGCTGCTGTCAGTTGTCGAGTCAAACATGATGCTGTAGAACTTTGATTGGGCTACATCTTCTGTTAGTTTGGTGAGAACCTCATTTGCCTGAAATGACGTGAACTCGGTAGCTGCTGTTCTGTTGCAGTAAACTTTACCATGTGGCACACCATGCCTTTTCTCGAAAGCAATACGTTTTTCATATTTTGAGAGTGGTAGTTCTTCCATAACGACAAAGTAAGCAGTGTCAAACTTCTTTTTAAAATCTTTAAGCTGCTAGGTTGATTCTGCTTGTTACTGTCACCAGTGGTAGAAGGAAGTTGACCTTGCTGCTTATTGTAGAGGGAAAGGTGTATTTTCTGAATGTCAGAGTTAGCATGGTCTACAACGTTTGTAAGTCTAAGGTTGGTTGAACCATCAATATATGCTCTTGAGAACTTGGGTCTATTCTTGATCGCAGACTCAAACTGAATACATGCTTTACATTTCAAAGCAGTACAGTATTGTCCATTTTTAGTTTTTTTCACTATCATAAATCAGCCAGGACGGGGCGTCATATTGTGCCAAGACTTGGTTCTTTCACCTTTCCGCTGTGGAACAGGTAAGATTTCTTGACACGTTAGCAGTGTTAAGCTTCACCGCATCTTCCACCTTTTCCGCCTTTGTGCGTTTGGAGTATTCCTCGCACTTTTCTGATTTTACTTCATCCTTTGGTCTCTTGACTGTCTTTTGAGGCTTACCATCAGCCTCAGAAAATTGGTGATAAACCCCTTGCCTTGCCTTTTCCTATCAGGTGAAGGTTTGCTTTCAATTACATGCTGACAATTGCCAGGCTTTGTTAAATTCAAATGTGCATGACGAGGGACCTTGAAAATAGGAATAAAGTGATTTGGCTGGTACCACGTCCCAGGAGCTGAATCGAGAGCGCTATCTCGTGACCAATCTCGTGACCACATGATGTATGCCGTATCTTGTGCACCCTGTCCTAAATTGCGTGGGAGTATCTTTCGGTGGATCCTGCATTTGGATATATGGAATACAATGGCCTTCCTACTAGCGAGTGCCATAAAGTGAAACTTACCACACCACACTCTTTCCTTGGAAGCTCCTTCTGCCTCTGCTCTTATCGCTGAAATACGATCCTTTCCATCCCACTTGGCCTCTCCTAATGCAGTCAAGGACAATGTGAACAGTGTACCTTCATCATAAGCATTAGCGACATGAGCATTAAGGTACTCTTGAAAAGCAGGGTGTTTAGCGTAGAAAGCCCGATACATGTATTTGACGAGACGTCTGCCGCCCCCTGACGGGAGTGTCTTGGATTCCATCAGATAAAAGAGTCTCTTTTTTTTGTTAGCGTGTAAAATTCAACAATTGTAACTCGAATAAATACTAAGTCGGCCTTTATTTGATTTAAGCCCCCACCCTTTATTACAGCGTCACTCTAGCACCAGAAGGCCCGGCTTCTTCAAATGCAATTCACTGTCTACCTCCACTAGCCACATTCATCTCTCTGACTCAGTCAGCCTACTTCTTTCGTGCCGCATCGTACACAGACTCACAATCTAGATCTGACGCAGGCACATGCTTCCCTGCGTCCATGTGAGCTTCCGCTTCCTCTTGAGTCTTGAACGTTAGCATGCATGCACTTTCACTGCATGAGAATATTTCTCCTCTTGGACTGGAAGCATGGCTAACTGAGCCAAGATTGTTGCTCGATGGACCCCACTCCTTTAGGACTTTCAATCCAGGTTTTTCCTGTGGTACAACTTCAAGCTGACTGTATGATAAAAATCTGTCGGGTCCAACACTGAATGCATGCCAAGATCGTATTCCATTTCTCTCAAGCGAAAAGTTGTTAAGGAGGCTGATACCTGGTATCTTGTTTGGTAGCATGGTGTCGAGCCTCATCTATTCGCCATTTTGAAAGCGTTGGTATCATGTTCATCAACTGGGACCTGCTAGAATCATTGGCAAAGAGAGAGAGTATCTGTCGTTTTGTTTGCCATGACTCGGCCTGGTCATATGACTTGATCAAAACATCGATTAACCCAGATTTCGGATCAAAACTTCTACGTCTTGTGGCACCAGCAGAATCCTTATTTACTAATCTTTCTTGTCGAAGAGTAGTCCATAATTCGTCTTCCTGTCCAGAGCTAAGGACCGAAAGTGCTGTGCAGGTGCTTTCTTTGGCCTTTCGCAGATAGTAGTTTTGCTGTGTTGTTGATATATCATCCCAAGACGTATTCAAGGTCGACAGAATGGGTGGAATTCTTCCTCCGGATAATCTGCTTATGGTATTGTTCAGTAGCTGCCTTCTTTGTTGCTGTTCCTCAACTTTGTCAGACCACATACTGATTTCTTCTTCTGGGATACTCTGTTGGGATGATTGTGATAATGATGAAACCATCTCTTGTTCTGCATTGGACGTTACCAGAGCGCCCTGATCTTCATTCTGCTGTGGCAGTTGAAATATATCTTCATCACCAGCCAGTTGAGACTGTTAGTGCAATAAAAGGGATATTAACTACATTTGTATAATTTATCTGTTGCGTTGTAACCGAGAATGGAGCCACAGAAAAGGGAGTTACAGGACTCCTTAACCACTAAAAACCACCAAAAGTTGCAAACGGACTAAAACCTAAAACCGCAGTTGCATTCAAACCTTTCCAGGTACTAGAGCCCACCCCTTGTCCTTACATTAGAGAGATTTAGAATCACGCAAACAGCAAACGTCGATTTGCCTCATACCACATGACCACATTTTCTCTTTTATTGTAGTTTACTAGTCATGATATGTACACAAATCGAAGTTTCACCTGAAAGTGATCTGTACAAAACTGATGAACTCACTATACCTTAGTCGCTTTATTTTATAATTTTTGTTTTGATTATTTGTTTTTTTAAATGATAGATTTGTGACGTAATAATATGTTAGAGCAAGCATTAATGAAACTAAAATGTTCTCCCCCACCTCCAAAATATAAATCTCGATGTCACGTTACACCCTTCCACCTCCCCCATAAAGGCCACTCTCTACAACTGCCCCTTAAAAAGTGGCCGTTGTAGAGTGGTACCGGTGGGACTGCATCAAGCTTGCAGGTTGTTACAAAACGTTACGTTGGGATAGCCCGTCCATGTAACTCCATCTATTTTGAAACTGAAATAGAGGCATTAGCGTTGGCAATGCTGCCTAATGCTTTTTCGTTGTCAGTTCCTAACTTCCCAGCAAATAATTTTTTTTTTTCCAAATTCCCTCCTCCTCCCGCCCCCGAGTTTTCACATCCACGTTTCTTTTACGGCAGTTTTTCGTTATTCTTCTTTCGTTTTTTTTTAACAGTCTTGGAGAGGTTTTTAAATATTTAAACCTGTTGTTAAGTGTTTCAGATTCCTAGCTTAAATTGCGTGACTAAAGAAAGCAAATACACAACCTGCTGATCGCCCCTTCCTCTTTTAGAGTCTTCTACATGGCGTAGTCTGTAATGTTCTGTGCGACACTTAACACAATTTACCCCCACCCACCGCGCTTCTGTTTTCATATGCCAAGAGAGTGGCGCTTTAAAATTTGCAACTCAGTGCCAGCGCTTTCATTACAGTAGTCATATTCGATACGCCTAGAGTGCCTAGAGTCTTTTGTGATATTTATGGCAAACATAATTTACCAGGTAAAATCGATATAAGGATTTCAAAGTAATAAGAAGACACTTAATTACTGGACCCAACTAGGACAACAGCATTGTGTAAAGCAAAGATTTCATTCGACACTGTGTAATTGACATGGTTCCTTGACCTGCTTGCGTTGATCTTTGTGCAATGGATAGCAACAAGTCTAACTTTTACGACCTCTCCACTCCAGTCGACTGTCAGGTCTCTTCTATGTCTAGGACAGATAGTCATAGTTGCTACTCTGTCTTGAGATAAATCGAAGTGCCCATCTCTGTTTAAGGTGAGCTCCTTTTCAGTGACTTTTATTCCTTTGGATCGCCATCCTCGCGTGCTACTCATGCCAAATCCAAGTAAGTGTGGTGTTATGTCTTGTTTACAAGCATCCAGCGGCAGAACATTTGTACTAGACCTGTAAGAACTACAAGGTGACTCTCGCAAAGCAAATGAACAGTTCATATTTTACAGCAAGTGTGGTACAACGAAAGTGCGCTAATTTTGGGAAGTCATAGATGAAACCTGATAACCCAGCAACGTGCAAGACATATACAGTCGAACCCCGCTATTTCGAACTCGTTTAATTCGAAGTCCCTGCTATTTCGAACTAAGATCGAATTCCCTTGGATTTACCCTTATGTTTTCAGTCATTTACTATGAGCTATTTTGAAGTCGGTTATTTCGAATTCCCTGCTATTTCGAACTCATCGTTCTTTCCTCACACCTTAAATCAACCCCGTTATTTCGAACTTGTCAAAAGCAGAGCATTTACATAAGAGTACAGCTGGAAATGTATTGCATTTTATTCGAGCTTGTGTAATTAACGACTTAACAATGCTTGACTCACGTGCAGTTTCCAGCCAAGAAATTCAATTACAAACTGACGAAATGCACTGTTACGGATCTGTTCTTCTGGCTGAAATACCTCGTGTATTCTGATCATTCGACATTTTATAGTAATGTTCTGAATTTTCTTTGGCAATTACAAACGTCCTTTGATATCTCCTTGATGATTCATCTCTAAGCCTTTCGCATTTTTTTTACAAATCAGCTTGATAACGTGGGAATCAACGACATGTAACACTCATCTTCGACCCATCTACGCTTGAAAGCTGTTTCCACAGGACTTCAATGAATGCTTTCTGCCCTGTGAAATGTAGAGTGCACAGCACTTGCATACCTTCTCCTTCTCCAAGGTTGACAGGTTTGCCCCTCACGATGACGCTGCATGAACCGTCTTTATCACCCCTCAAAAAGTAAAATACCGTTTGTCAAATTGTCCATTTTTCCCTTTCTTTAGATGTCTTCACCTGACGACATGCACACTTCATACTTGTCCACAACGTTTTCTGGTTCTGTTCGGACCATTAGTTTCTTGTTGACAACAGGAACCCATTCATTTTGGTAGGCATGATATCCCTTAACGTGTGAGTCGCTTTCGAAGGAGGTGAGTATGCACTTGGGATCCATTGCAGCATTTAACTGGAGTTCTTTTTGAACAATGTTCGCTGTACTTTAACCCTTTGTCACTACAGTAATTTCATATTACAGTTTGTTTTAGTCACGCAATGACCAATGCATGTGGCGTTATTGCTTTGTACTGTACTCTGAAAGCATGTCAGAGTCAAAACGTGGAAAATACTCCTGTAAGACATTACTCGACAAGTACGAGGCTTTGAAGAAGCTTGAGTGTGGAACAGCTAAAAAGGATGTTGCTGCGCAGTACAAAGTCTCACCAAATACGCTTTCAACGTGGATAAAGAATAAAGACAAGATAG
>NC_090888.1:37976656-37999156 GCF_036669925.1 Montipora capricornis | reverse complement strand
TATGGGGAAATGTCCCATACATCTTTTCCAGCTACTCCTGCCATTTCTTGCTTAAATGCTGAGAGGCCGTCTGCACTCAAAGGACATAATGGTTTCAGATGAGTAGCACAATCAAGACTTCATTTTGTGGTACATAGGTCAAAAAACCTTCAAATGCTAAAATGCTCTCTTTATTATTTCTCTATGTCCAGTTTTGCCTTTAATGTTTGTTTGTAGCAAATTTGCTTGCCAATGCTTTAAGGAGGTTGAATTTCTTTTTCTTCCTAGGGTGTTTTTATCGTTCCTTCATTCTCAAGAATTTGTCTTGTTCTTGGGCTGTTCACAATTGTTTTGATGATTGCTGCTTTTTTAGAGGGTGTAGCCGGAAGGGTAGCTTTTACTTTATCTGTTTTCCACTTCTTTGCTGTCCTGTTTGCATATCCAGGATAATCTTTCTCAAAAGTTCTCATTTTTGCTCTGTTCTTGCTTTCTTTCACCCGAACCCTTTCCCTGGTTTGTTCTCTTATTTTTTCTTTCCTCGCTTGGACTTTAGCCCGTACCTCATCTCTGACCTGTTTTGCATTTTTCTTTCAAACGATCTCTATGATGAAAGGGTAGTTTATAAAGAAACTGTGGTGCTGCGTCGGTGGGGAAGTAGTATACAAAAATTTGGTTTTATCAACGGAGTTGATAATGTAAATTGGCCACCGTACAGAGATTCTAAAAGCTGACGTTTCGAGTGTTAGCCCTTCGTCAGAGCGAATCGAATGATTACGTGTAGTTTTTTAAAGTAGAGTAGGAGCTACGCTATTGGTGGTAACATGGCAACGTGAAAAATAGGAATATATTAGTTAAATGAAAAGCGTTCGTTAATACCGTGAGGATTAAGGGTGCCGATTTGAAAGATGAATTTTTGTTCCAGATTCTTGCGGCTTTCCGTCGTACCTAGATGTAGGGAAAGGCCGCAGATAGCCATGTGTTTTTTGGAGTGGTTAGGCAGATTAAAATGGCGAGCGACTGGCTTGGATGCATCCTTGTCATTCTTCTCAACATCGCGAAGGTGTTCGCGGAATCGGTCACCTAGTCGTCTACCTGTCTCACCAATGTATAATTTATTGCATAACGTGCAGGTTATGCAATAAATGACATTTGCGGAGGTACATGTGAAACGATCGGTGATCTTAACAGATCGCTTAGGTCCCGATATCTTGCTAGTGTTAACAATGAAAAGACAAGTTTTGCATCGTGAGCGCGCGCATTTGAAAGTGCCGGGTTGCTCGTTAGTTTTGAGCGCGCTTCTAACTAAAAAGTTGCTTACGTTTTTCTTGCGTTTGAATGAAATAAGTGGAGGTTGCGAAAAGATTCTATCAGTCTCGGGATCATTTTGGAGTAATTTAAAATTACTAAGAATGATGCTTTTGACTGCGTGATTATGAGGATGGAAAGTGAGGGTGAATGGAATTCTGTCATTCTTATCTTTTTGTGACGTTTGTAGCGATGACTGTCGATCAAATTGTTGGGTGCGATGATGGCCCGCTTTGACCACAGAGACAGGATAGCCACGTTTTTCGAAAAACTGGCACATCTCCTCTGATTTGCTGGAAAAATCGGAGTCATCACTACATAGACGTCGAAGTCTAACAAATTGAGAATAAGGGATGGAGTTCTTGACATGTGATGGATGTGACGATGAATACAACAAATAACTGTGTGAATCAGTAGGTTTGTAGTGCACACTAGTACATAGCACGTTGCCTCTAATAGAAACTTTGATATCTAGAAAAGCCAATGAAGTTTCCGAAATTTCCCAGGTATATTTAAGAGCCGGATGAAAAGAGTTGACGGAGGTTATAAATTGATCGAGTTCTTCTCTGCTGGATGAAATAGCGCCAATGCAGTCATCGATGTAACGGCCGTAGAGTTCAGGTTTGGGGCCGTTGTACTGATTAAAAAATTGGTGTTCAACATATCCTACAAAAGGATTGGCATAGCTAGGTCCTATTCTTGTGCCCATCGCTACACCATTAATTTGTTTGTAATAGTTGCCGGCGAATGAAAAACAATTAAGCGTTAAAACTAGTTCCGCAAGGCAGAGGAGCGTTTCCAAGCTAGGTTCTTTGACAGTGCGTTGATCGAAAAAGTGTTTAAGTGCTTGAAGACCTTTGCTATTAGGAATGACTGTGTATAGAGATGTAATGTCCATGGTGAAAATAAGTTTGTCTTGGCCGGAGAAATTGAAATCGTGGAAAATTTGTAGTGCGTGTGTACTGTCTTTAATGTATGATGGCAAAGATTTGACGATAGGCGTCATAACCCTGTCTAAGTAGCTAGAAATGAGTTCGGTGGGGCAACTACAGGCAGAAATGATAGGGCGACCTGGGTTGTTGGGTTTGTGAATTTTAGGCAAGTAAATGCACAAAGTTCTAGGGGTGTTGATGATGAGATTAGTGGCAGTGTTCGGTAATTCATGATTAACTATAAGATCTTGAATGGTGTCTTTGACAAGTTTTTGATTTTTGGAAGTGAGATCTTTAGGGATTTTGGCATAAAACGAGGTATCCGAAAGTTGCCGCAAAGCTTCTTTTTGGTAAAGGTCGGACCGCCAAACAACTACCGCGCCGCCTTTGTCGGCCAATTTGACAACTATGTCGTTGCGTTTACTAAGATTTTTAAGCGCCGGAGATGTGCCAGTTCTTCGAAAAACGTGGCTATCCTGTCTCTGTGGTCAAAGCGGGCCATCATCGCACCCAACAATTTGATCGACAGTCATCACTACAAACGTCACAAAAAGATAAGAATGACAGAATTCCATTCACCCTCACTTTCCATCCTCATAATCACGCAGTCAAAAGCATCATTCTCAGTAATTTTAAATTACTCCAAAATGATCCCGAGACTGGTAGAATCTTTTCGCAACCTCCACTTATTTCATTTAAACGCGACAAAAACGTTGGCAACTTTTTAGTTAGAAGCGCGCTCAAAACTAACAAGCAACCCAGCACTTTCAAATGCGCGCGCTCACGATGCAAAACTTGTCTTTTCATTGTTAACACTAGCAAGATATCAGGACCTAAGCGATCTGTTAAGATCACCGATCATTTCACATGTACCTCCGCAAATGTCATTTATTGCATAACCTGCACGTTATGCAATAAATTATACATTGGTGAGACAGGTAGACGACTAGGTGACCGATTCCGCGAACACCTTCGCGATGTTGAGAAGAATGACAAGGATGCATCCAAGCCAGTCGCTCGCCATTTTAATCTGCCTAACCACTCCAAAAAACACATGGCTATCTGCGGCCTTTCCCTACATCTAGGTACGACGGAAAGCCGCAAGAATCTGGAACAAAAATTCATCTTTCAAATCGGCACCCTTAATCCTCACGGTATTAACGAACGCTTTTCATTTAACTAATATATTCCTATTTTTCACGTTGCCATGTTACCACCAATAGCGTAGCTCCTACTCTACTATAAAAACTACACGTAACCCATAATCCCTCGATTCGCTCTGACGAAGGGCTAACGCTCGAAACGTCAGCTTTTAGAATCTCTGTACGGTGGCCAATTTACATTATCAACTCCGTTGATAAAACCAAATTTTTGATCTCTATGATGGTTCCTCTTGTACGTTGCCGTTGATTCGCGGTAGATTCACGTTTTTCTTGTCTGTTTTCCTTTACTCTTTATATAATTTTCACATTGTTTTTTTGTTAATGATTCCTATCCTTTCTCTCTTTTCAGCCTCTCTTCGCCTGGGCCGCCTCCTTGCGCAAAACCGCATGCTTTTTTGCTTTAGTCTCCATTGAATAACAACACCAAAACACGTGCTTGACCACACTGAATTGTATTGCATAATTCATTCTAGCCCTTAACAGTCCCTTGGGACACCCCAATTGTTGTTTGTCACAAGAACGAAGCAAAACGTTTCATTTGTACGCGAGTCATGGGGAAGTTTTGATGGGAGATTTTGGAGGGGAGCGTGGTTGTGGAGGGTTCGTTACGCTTAGTGAGCACAGTGTTATAGCGCAAAATGTTTCAGCATCGCTCAAAGCTGAAAATCTTCGTTCTCGGTGGATGAAAATGGCTTAAAGTGCTCACAGTTGTTGGTTATCGCAAGCCCAAGATATGCTGCTCGATCAGAGTGCAATAGTCACTTTAGAAACAGCTAAATATTGGAAGGAAGTGGTGAGTCCTCTGCAAATTTGGACGTTACCAGTGCAGTGCAGAAACTGTTTCAGTCTTTTTAAATTTGTTCTAGTTATGTCCTCGCTTTGTATTTTGACTTTAAACTTTGACACAGAGTCTCTCACATAAAGCCCATTCATCTGACTTTGTTTATGTTTGTATTTATAGACATTTGCCGAGCTGTATCGAACTATTTTAGAAGCTGCCTTTCAAATAAATGTTAAGTGTTACAATGAAGGGTCGGTACAAACATGTTGCTTTTCAAGAACTTCTAATAAAGATAAGTATCTGAAAGTTGCTGTGTGCATTTTCCTTTGTTATTCTGATATGTAACTGTAATTTTGTAAGATTTTGTGCGTTCTAAGCACAGAAATTATTCAAAATATGCTTGTGCGGCCATTGTTTGTGGTACACGTTACATGAACATTCAGTCATTTTTTTCGCAAAGAGAAATTTTTTTCAAGTTTATTTTAGATAGGATACAACTTAAATTGTTTGTACATCAAACAAATCTATTTGAGCGTTATAAGAAAAATTTTCAGTGTGAAATAGCCATTAGAGGCCGAGATAATTGTGACCTTCCACGGGAAAACGTACACTAACGTTTGCCCGTTAAACGGCTTAAAACTAACGGACGGTTAACGGATATTCAACGGTTTTGAAGATTGGTTTAACGTTTTTTACTAACGCTCTGACGGTTTGTGCTAACGCTCTAACGGTTTGTGCTAACGCTCTAACGGTTTGTGCCAACGCTCTAACGTTCTTTCCATCAGTTCTAACGTTCTGCCTTAGCGCTTTAACACAAGTCTTAGTTCTAAGCTCGAAAGGCTGATCGATGACACCACAACGTAGTGAGCGATTACTGTTCATGGAACAAAGGCCATGGTTTGAAGTACTAGCACCATCGTGAGCTGGCCAAAACAAATCGGATGCACATTTCAGCGAGTTTTTTGCTTTAAGAATACTACGATGTAGACAGGCCACCAGAAACGATTGCGTGACTTTTAAAATACGATTCCGAAGAGGAGCGCCCATGGCGCCATAACTGCTGAATGCAACGAAGTCCGGATAAAAGTGGCTAATCTCGATATGTTTTGACCGTCGGACTCACAATGAAGCGATGCATTACTAAATTGTGAATTTCTCACGGCATCCATTACTTCATTAGCTACTGTAGTTGCAAAGTAAAATACAACAAATGATTATTTTCATCCAAAGAAATGTAGCATTTCATGTTGTTTTCAAAGCCGAAGTGACGATAAATTCAAAGCGGTGCGTTCATAAGAGAGGTCTTTGCTATAAATACGATAAAAGAGTTCTGTATCATCAGTTAAGATGCCGAGGGGGCAAAAAAGCTCGCGAGAAACTCCAGGCGAGTGGTTAAGTTAAACAGATATTTTTCAGTTGAAATTTGGTAAGTCATGCATCATTCAATCACATTTAATTTGGCGTTCGCGCAGGATGGGTCTTCGATCTTTGGTCTTCGTTTTTGGAGTCTTTATTGTCCATTCTACCTATTAGCGTAGTTATTTCAGCTTGAAATCCATCCAAGACTCGAAGCGCTCAACCTCAAATAATATCGAAAACTCCAGCATTCCCAGCGCAAAGGTTTTCGTATACCGGCTTTAGATACATGCTTGCAGCCATCACGCCATGTACTCCTCTCTGATTGGATGATGATTTCTTATTAGCCAATCACAGAGGAGCAAACGTTGTGCCGGCTGCAAGCCGTCACACCAAAATCCAACTACGCTTCCTTGGAGTTCCGAATGCTGGATTTTTTCAATTTTATTTGAGGTCCAGCGCTTCGAGTTTTGGACGGATTTCAGATATAATGGCATGAAAGGAAACCTCTGGGTTTCAGCTTGCTTGGTGCGTGATTTGAAACCTGTACGATGGGAATGTGTTCGTGAGTTTCAGCTTGATTGGTGCGTGATTTGAAACCTGTACGATGGGAATTTGTCAATGAAAATCGGCTTGGTGCTGGAGCGATCCGAAATCGAGCTTTCCACCCTTGTTTTACTATTGGTACGCAGAGGTGAACGTCGAACACAAACCCTTCATTTTTCTCGGTATTTTTAATTTTTTAAAAAGCGCTCTACTACATGTAATTCTACTAAGTTGTAGAAGGACACGGCCGGTTTTCCCAAGAGGGTCACATTTTTAAACGACGCTCTACGAATCCTCTGATCCGGAACAATAGATACAGATTATTAATTCACTTGCCAACAGAATCCAAGATTTGCCAACGGATAAGGTTAATAACTATTATACATCTGACGTATGAGACTAACGTTCTAACGGACGAGGCTAAACCCCTAACGGACGAGGCTGACGCTCTGACGGATGAACCTAACGTTCTGACGGATAAGACTAACGTTCTAACGGATGAAGTTGACGCTCTGACGGTTTCATGTAAACTTCTAACGGACGGCTAACGGATATCTAACGCTTCGGTCAATTTAACGGTTTAGCGTTAGTGTACGTTTTCCCGTGGAAGGTCACAATTAACAAGAAAGTACCCCTAGAATGTAGTGATGACCGTGCTACTCATCTTCCACAACAATTCTACCATTTGATTTCCCGACCTCGACCTGAAGCGGGCCTGATGGAACTTTGCACTCTGTTTTTTTGGAGTGTCATGCGGTCACTGAAACGTTGGAAATTTAACATTATGTCCATAATATAAAAAAAATTAAGAAAAACAATGTTGGGGCTCCTTCAAGGTGAAATAGGTTTACCAAGGAAAATTAGACGGAAAACAGCATTGCATAGGGTGGAGAGGGAAAGAAAGGTGTCATAGATTGGGCAAGATCGAAAATTATCCTGACATTTCAGTAATTGTCTCAACAGTTTTCTCGGGGATTGTAAACTATGCCCTACCCTACCCTACCTAGGCGGCTTACCCCACTTCTGTGTAAACGGAGCCTTTGATTGCAGCAGCGCAGATATAATAAATCTAAGTTGACACTGACCTAGGGGAAAAATGGTTAAAAATCCACTGGATCCCGCCAATCGTATAATTCTCTTAATTTATACTTATTCCATCTATTCGATTTCAGCTTCTATGAACTACAATAAAAAATGGATTATGATGCTTAATTTCAACAGATCTCACATCATGGAGCACTTACTTCTGTGACGATATCCAGTAGATTAAACAGTCCTCAAACTTTGGTACCACAGGTAAGCAGAACAAACAGGTCATTGAACAAACAGGTTAGGATAGATCCATTGGCAAAACGTCCCAGAAAAAGTAAACTTTTCTCGTGTTATCCAGTGTTAATGTTACTAATCTCTAAGGTATTAAGGTAATCAAATGCCAATCAAGGAGTCAATTAACAGAATGAAATAATCTATTTCTTTAACAAAACATACACGATATTACGACCTTAGTTTCTTTAAGCAAATGAGCACTGAATCTGTAATGTTACCAAAGGCTTGCCAAATTAAGACTTTTAAAGTATTCTGAGGGCACCATGCCATTTTTGTGAGCAGCTTGCTGCATTCCCATAATGAAAAGTTGCATTGGAGTGATTCATCTAAGAAGTAGAAAAATCAACCAACATTTTGTTGAGTAGTGGCTTGTAGAGAAAATGTAAGCAGAACAGGTGATCATTGTTGTGTATGTCTAGGTATCGATTTTCCACATAAAAGACTCTCAGCACAATTTGGTAAACGTCCCTCCAAAGTCTCTCTATACGTGAGTTGTGCACGCTCCTTCCTATGATGAAACTACCTCTTCCTGGTCCCCTTGCACTATAGGTAAGCATGAAATATGCCACATCTCGGTTCTCAACTCCCATATCACTCAGAAACACGCGAGGCTAAGCCTCATTCGTTGACAGCATGTTGGAACAATTTTAACACTGTTACAGAGGCATTGTCTGAGCTGCACTTGAGGTAAGTTATAACCCTGCTGTAGCCATCAATGCATCTGTGGATGACAATTTCCACTTATAAAGACTATTGTTAAATATAACGTTACTAGGTACATGTAATTTCTTCATATCTATTTCTTATGAATTGCAAGTGTTATGGTAACTAATTACCGGCAGAAAGATCATAACCTCGCTATTTCCACGAAATGCAATTTATTTAACTGTAAACAACGGGAGACAACTTAACTCGAGCTATTTACTACTCTTAGTACAATCTCACTACATTTAACTGGATACTTCTCTATGCTTATCTGACCTGTCCTTCTCTTTGACGAAATCTCCTGAAGACTTCTTTCACAGTATCTCACTCCACAGCAGAATGTCTGAATCACACACAAACGGGAAAATCCCTTCACTTGTCAGTTGTCACACAATATCATTTGGAAATCACAGACAGGGAACGAAGTCCGGAATCAGAACAACAACAACCACCTGACTAGAGAGTCGCTTATATAAGTATCCAAAAGTAACTATTTACAGCTATTTCGGTAAACTCTATATTTAAACTTACGAGTCACAGACTATTTTGAAATTGATGAGTCACAGTTCTAAAAAATTTTTGAAACAACGCATTTCGTGACATTGAACTTCGTGAACTTTCCAGATAATTTCAATCCTTGTAACACTCCCCCTCTTCAAAAAAAAAAAAGTTGTAGAACTTTCTTTGATATGTTCTCACATTCACACTCTTCAAAGACAGTCAACAATCACGGTTACCTTTCCCTTTATGTGTGTTATATCCAAGTCGTACTCTTGAAGCATCAAACTCCACCTCAGCAATCGTTGATTCTTGTCCTTTAACTTGTGAAGAAAAGCCAGAGGTTTATGATCATTGAAAACTTTGATTGGTAGACTCGAAGAAGTGACGTAAACTTCAAAATGCAGGAGGGCTAACGCTAACAAGAAACATTCTTTCTCAATGGTGGAGTAATTTCTCTGGCTTTTACTAAACGTTTTTGAGAAGTAGCAAACAGGATGATCTACTCCATTTTTATCTTCTTGTAAAGGCACAGCACTAACAGCAACATCACTTGCGACAACAGCTAACTTGAACGGGGCATTAAAGTCAGGAGCTGCCAACACTGGGGCACTGTTCAGTAATGCTTTTATTTCTTGAAGTGCTTTTTGACACTTGTCGCACCAAACAAACCTCTCTCTCTTGTTTAGTAATTGAGTCAGAGGTTGGATGACTGCAGAGAAATTTGGGCAGAACTTTCTGTAATATCCTGCAATTCAGAGAAAACACATTAGTTGTTTCTTGTTTTCTGGTCATGGGAATTCAGAACTAGCACTGATCTTGGCATCAAACGGTTTCACTTTCCCTTGTCCAACCATGTGCCCCAAGTAAGTTACTTGTGCTAGTGCAAATTCACTGTTGGAGAGGTTAATAGTGAGCTTCAGTTAGTCTCTCCAAAAAGTTTGGTATGATTTGCAAATGTTCCTCCCAGGTATCACTGTAGGTAATAACATCATCGATGTACGCTTCGTATCCGTGAAGGCCAGCAATAAATGGTGTTGATGAGGCGCTGAAAAGTGGCTGGCGAATTTTTCATACAAAGGCCATAACCTTATGTATTGGTACAGTCCACCTGGATTTACAAAAGCTGAAATCTCTTTTGCTATTTAAGTGAGCGGAACTTACCAAAAACCGTTAAGTAAGTCAATCTTGGTGACATGTCTTGCCTTTCCCACTTTGTCAATATAGTCATGCATGGTGGTATTGGAAAGGTGTCTGATTTACTGACATTGTTCACTTTTTCTTAGTCGGTACAAATTCTGTAACTACTGTCTGGTTTTGGCACCACAATGCAAGGTGAACTCCAAGTACTGTGACTTGGCTCAATGAAATCGTTCTCCAATTAGATTTGTATTTCTCGTGTTCTTGAGATATTTTTGCTGGATAGGATTCAGCCTGTGGGGATGCTGTTTCACGGAAGAAGCATCACCCACATCCACACTGTGGTAAATCTGTTCTGTTCTCGTTGGTACATCTGGAAACAGCTGCTTGAACCCCTGGAGAAGGTCCGTAAGATCTTGACGCTGCATTGAAGACAGATGGCACAATTTGGAGTCCAAACCCGCAGAACATCAGAGTTGGAAAGCTTTGCTGTGGCCACTGCACTTAACTTATCATTAAGGTCTCTACTTAAAGTCTCTTCTGGCTCAGAACCTACCACATTAAGAGTTAGGCTATTGTCTCTGTCAATATAAGGCTTTATCATATTAACGTGACACAACTGCGTTCGCTTACTCCTATCAGGCGTTTCTAGAAGGTAATTGAGATTAAAAAGAAGCGGCTTTTTGAAACGCTAGCTAAAGGGGAACGCAAGGCTAATTTTAACTATTTTTTGTATTGATGTTGACATTGGATGGATTAATTTTTCAGGGATAATTTATATTGACGATGAATGATTTTATGAAAAAATTGGTCCAAAGCTTCGGACTGCACCCGCCAAGTTGCCTTTTCATCGCGGGAGCTTAAACGGCCAGCGGATTAAGATGTGACGTCAAATCACGAAGGGAGCAAGCAAAGGGCTTACGTGTCGCTTTGTTTTGCTTGAGAAGTCTTGCGAACTTGCGGAAGTGAGTATATTGAGCTTGTTTAGTTCTAGTCGCGCCGAAATGTCTGATGAGGAAACCTCTTCACATTCATCTCAATTAAGTCCTTCTATTGACGATGAAAATATGCCTGAAAATGTGATTTGGCTGTACCAGTTCGAACCAGAGTTTTCTTCCAGCGAAGAAAGGGTGGAAGAAAAAGAATTAGTAGGGGAGCATCAACACGACGATGAAAATTTTCGTGTCAGAAATCTGGACTGGTGAGGGTTTCTAGATGTATTTTGTAACTTAAACAATGCAATTTAACCGATTTGTAGAGGCAAACCATGAATCAAATGGCGTTTGATGTTTTGGAAATCAAACACTCACACGCTCGAGAATTGTAAACAAACAATAGAAACAGAATAAAAATAAAATCACTCTTGTATGTTTTTGTTCGTTTTATTCATAGCTATTGTGATCTCACGAGCATTTAGAGAGGCAATATCCACTGCTATGCTATATTTTATAGATGTTACTAATCCAGTTTATAAATCACCCTCGTGTAGTAAAGTCGAGTATACCAAGATTCTGCAATTATATTGAATCCCTGTTCTTATCAAGAACGTAATATACTACATGTTTTATGTTTTGTGGAACCGCAGCAAGATTGTGAAACATAACTTTTAAGCTAACATACTTTTTTTTAAAAAGGAATTATTGTCATCGCTACCTCTAAAAGGAAGAAAAATAACTTTTAATTTAGTCATTAGTAGTAACGTGTATGTTTGATTTGTTTGTTCTGACAACCTGAGCAGTGTTTGAGCTTGCAAATGGATTTGGTTCTTGTTGGGAAATCAGACAAAAGCGCATTTAAGACTGTTTTCTATCGCAATCAGAACGTTAAAATATTGTAGTTTCATATTATATTCTGCTTTCTTTCAACGAAAGGATAGGTTTGCAGCGACTTTTTAATCTATAAAGAAATTATTACGGACAGAACATGTTGCATAGCTAACTAGTTCGGATTTTCAGACCTTAAATAATAAAGAACCTTCTAAGGTAACCTGAAAAGTTTGGGGTAGGTTCTTATGCCTTTACTGTGCAATAAATCCAAGTCAAACAAAGCTTATTTACTGTAGGTGTACATGTCAAAATTGCCAAATACTGAACAGAAATGAGGAATGTACCTGCTGTTCAGAGTTTCCTCAAATCTGCGACAAAAACAAGGAGGCAGTAGAGATGGGGGAGGTTGCTGAAGCTGCAGTTTGTATAACTCAGCATCCAGGTTTGCAAGCTGTTTGTCTCAACAGATGGGTGCTGCAGACAGCCTGGTACCAATATAAGCAGCAGTATTTTCAGTCATATGAAGGTCCCCAACATAAACTTAACAGGCACGTAGCCTATCGTCAACTTGTCAGATGGTACTGGGGTGTTCTTTGCAAGGAAATAAGAGTCCCTTTGCCATCATGTGCAGTTTGTTGCATTAGAGCACACTTTCCCCCTCCAGGACTTGAAAATGACTTTCAGTTTGAGGGTTTTCATTTTCCAGATGAATAAGAAACAGAACGTTCATTTGGTGACACAAAAATGATAGACCCTTTGTGCTTAGGCTGTATTTTTTCAAATTGATTGTGTTTTGGGTAAAAATCAATAATATTAACCATAGGCACATCTACAGTCATCTAAAGCCATTGTTGTTATGTAAACAAATTATCTAATTTTCTAGGGAAAGTCCCACAAAGAAAAACAGGAAATGATTTTCTTTCTTTTACCTCATGATACAAATATAATTTTTTTGTTTTGGAGGGGGAGGCAGGGAAACAATAGTTGTAATTTTTGACTCTCATTCATTTAAGTTGTACTTGATCTCATTTGCATGCATATTAGTCCACATTTGTGTAGCCAAAATGTAGAGTTTTTATCGGTTAAACCTGGACCGAAGTTTATGGACAAGTTCGTGTTTGCTTGGAGGTGCAGTCGCTGAGATGTTTTTGGGGAGATGGCGTGCTTCAGGTTCAATTTCAACTTCACCTGTTTTACAGACATTGGCAACAGTGTCCATCAAAACCATAACATGTGCATAGGTTTTTTTTTCTTTTATTGGCTTAGCCACCCACTGTTTCTGTGCCTTTGGGAAGCTAACCTTGTACCTGGCTTAACCAGCACGTGGTCCAGATTGTACAACTGCCTGCTTTCTTCCACAGTTTGCATTGTGATCGAGTGCTGTGAGTTGTGTACGTGCCACCATGCCCACGCTTTGGGCAGTACTTCAAATATTCAGAGTGATACACCTCAAGCTCTCCAGTGTGGTAAAATTCAGTCAGCTTCTCAATGTCTTTCAAGATCTACTAGTTGAGCACCACCTCCTCAAGGGCAATATAGGCAGGGGTATCAGGCTTCAGCCACTTCTTTTTCCTGCTCTGAGCACCGGTCAGTCTTGGATGGCAACACTCATGGAAGTGGGTGTAGCCATTTCACTTGCGTTTGTTTGTCACATGAAACAGGACTGACTTCCACTTTTCTTTCAGCACTTTCGCATTGCCATCACATGTTGCAGAACACCACCACATGTGGTTCGAGACTGAACGGATCTATGGAAGGAGATCTTCACAGCTTTTCACTTTAGCCTTCTTTGAAAGTTTTTTTATGATCCACTTTGAGAAATGCCAAACATCATACTGGTGGTCGATTTCACCATGGTCCTTTTTCATGGAACTTGAGATACATGTAGGGCAGTCTGTGGCAATTCTCATGATGGTGACTTCTTCTCTGGCTAGGTCTTGAATGCACCTCTCGAACCCTTCCTTTTCCATTGCAGTAGACGAAGTTACCTCTGTTACCTGTACAACATTGATTGCTGCCACCTTTCCTTCATCTGTCATTGTGTACGTACAATATTTGGCTTTGTGACCTGGACTGTCACACCTTCCATCCCCAATCAAATTGACTCGCCCATTGCTTTTAACTTCATCTAATTCTGAACTTGTTTCCTCTTTCCAGGCTTTGTTTACCACAGGAAACAAATATTTGTTTTGTATATTGTAAAATGTGGTATGGCTGAAGAACTTCAAATTCAGAAAGGATGCAAACTGGGCAATATGAGAAAGTGTATTACCACTAAACAGAATGGCAGCTGAGGATAGTAAATCTCCTGCTGCAATATTTTGTATCAGTAGCTGTGAATTCCTGAAAGTCAGATGGTTATTGACACACAGCATTAGAAGTAACTTTAGGCAGGAGTCAAAAACAGGAATTTTCGCTCAGGGTTTACTTCTGAATCTAACTCATAACCTGTATCATCCGATGATGAACCTGCATTGTCAGTCATTTCACACTTGTATTCCTCATCATCATCATTGTCATAAACAGCCAAAGGAGACAATGGTGGATCATTTGGAGACTTCTCATCTGATGGATAGGCTTGTTCAAATAGGGTAAGTTTCTTTGTTTTACTGTCAGTGTTTATATTTTGTTCAGATTCTTGTTTCTTTTCGTCAGATTTATTACCATCAACTGGTCGAGAGCCAGGGTAAATTCCCCCAGATTTTTTTTTCTTTTCATCTTTTACGTGGCTACTGTGACCAGAAGGGCCAGGGTTAGCACCATCAGGCGATTCACTGATTAACTCCACCTGTGTCCCAGCATTAGTAAAAGTCTTCACTGGCTGTGGCACTGGTGTTGATCAGTTTGTGTGTACTCAGAACGAGTGATCACAAACCTTGCTAATTAAGTACTCGCATCTTGTGAAGAAACACTTAAATTTCCTGGGCTGGTTGCCATTGAACTGGCTGAGTCAGCTGGTTCTTCAATAATGAAGCAAGCTTCTGCTGTTGGAGTGCTTTGTGGCACAGCTCGAAAAATCTTGAGAAAAGGAATGTGGCATTTTAAAATGCCATAAAGGTACTCACTCACGGCGAATTTATTTAGTCAGAGTCATCAAGTTAATACAGCCAGTGCTTTGTGACACGGCTGGAAAAATCGTAAGAACAAGAAAATGCCACCTAGCAATTAACTTAATACAACTAGTGTATGGTACACTACATAACACTTCACCACTAATCGATTGACTTTAATATGAGGATAGTGCCATTTATAGAAATAAAGGAGACAAAAGACTACTAGACAATAATTTAAGTTCAGGAAATTTTATTAATTTTTAGAAAAATGTAAGTCTGAGTTCGATATTCAACACCCTCCTTGTGTCGTAGTTCTTGTGCTCCCTGCCGGCTCTCACGGTTCTCGCTACTTATTCTTGGTTTCTTCGGTTGAGGCCCAAAAGAAAACAGAGAGGGTATCGCATCACGTTTAAGCCCTTTTTTCACCTTTAGCTCGGGCATTAACTGTGCTTTCAAGTCCGTTTCAAAGCACTCATTGGTAAAATGTTCACTGCACACATAACAGTTTCATAATGGTGAAAGATTATCTCTTCTGATCCTCGCTAACCAGGCTTTTTGTAATCCTTTATCATTGGGAATGCGATGGTAACTTATATTACACGTCTTAGATGAATGGTTAACACAACCAGTCACGCAGGAGTGAACCATTATCAGTATTCCAAAGTGAGGTTATATGGAAATAACTACTTAAATATTCTATGAGCTGAGCTACGTATTGCGGCTAAAAAGCTTGCCAACATCGCTCAATTGAGTTTCATGATATGACATCAGTCTATGTTCCGCTGACGGTTTCAGCTACCGCATTCCAAAATCAAGATGGCGGGTCATTCACGAAACTTTGGATCAATTTTTTAATAAAAATATTTCGCGTGGGTAAGATTCATGCCAACCAAGATACTCCAGTTAATATAATTATTTATATAAATTTCTCTTAATATGGGCTTTCGTAAAAACGGTTAAAAATACACGGCTAAAAAATACACAATGTTTCGATGTTCTCGGACGTCATTATCAAGTGAAAAAGAGACAGTGTGAATATTCTATAAATACCAAAAAAAACGATAGTTCAATAAGAGAAAAGGTAACATAAAAATATGCTACAAGCTAAAGAAAGAGTTTAGCACTGATGGAGGCACTCTCAGTGTTAATGCTAGGCCCCAGTTCTTTAATCAATAGCATTTCGTAAACGAGGCAGTCAAATTTCCAGTGGCACTTCTAAAGAACACGAAATTGGTCCTCATTAAGAAGATTTTTGTCGCCGTGCGCTACCAAAAAGGTGTTTGCCGATAGCCGAATACATCTTTGGAAGTGGACCAACGCAATCAACAATAATATGGCTGAAGAACTCCTTGATTGCTGGGATTGGCTGTAGTGGTGCCTTTGGTCTGGTTTGATTTGGCATCCCTACTACTTGACAAGCGTGACGTGATCTGCAAAAATCAGCTACATCCCTCCTCAAATTTGGTCAAGAAAAATGTCTCAAAATTCTTTGTTGGGTCTTGTTGACGCCCATGTGACCAGCCAAGGGCGTTTCATGTGCAATTGTGAGAATTTCTGGTCTGTAAACCTTCGGCACAACTATCTGGTACTTGACAGCCCACTCATCGTCAGCTTAAACATCCGGTGGTCTCCATTTTCTCATCAATTTGTGAAGAAACAAACAGGATTCTGTGAAACTTCATTTTCATTAACTGCCCTCTGGAATAATGGCGAGATCTCTGGGTCTCTATGTTGCTATGAGGTGTGATCTGGAATTCAGTTCAGCATCCTTCCTCAAACGGCTGATAGCATTATCATTTTCTTCGAAAACTTCACTCATGAAGGTATATCAACATCTGTATCTCCATCACTTAATTTCTTCTTATTCATAGCACTGATTAAAGCGCACGCAGGATACAAATTTAGAATTTCTTTCTCTACTGGGTCAGGCAGCTGCTCAACAGAAGGTATGTCACTTACAATAGGATTGATGACCACTTTGTCCCCAGCCAAATCATTTCCGAGAAGAATAATCCGGCAGATTGGTGCAAGAATTGTGGGATTTATGGTTAAAGCACCAAATTTTGCACAAAGATGGCGAATTACCTAGTGAACAATATTAGCTATAGACCGACCTGGGATCTATCCCATAATTATAATATAACGGGTTTAACATGGCCTAATACACTTTTAACATGGAAACGAGGCTGCTTGAATTATTTATTTATTTCCAGCAAAGTGAGACAATGTATCAGAAAAAATTAACAAGTTAAACTAATAAATAAATTAAAAAATGCATTCTGAGGCATTACTGGCCTTCTTGTGTGATCGCTTGACCAACCACGTGACCAAATACGCTTTTTAATACCAAGCATTGGACATTGTAATCTTACCCTTACTCTCTCAATTTGCATCTTAGTTGGTCAAGTTCATCACGCATAGAAACTACGAAAATGCTATGGACCCGTTTGAGATCCATCCCATAATTTTAACTATAACAGGATTAAGGTGGGACACTGGGTGAATAATTTATTTCCAGCAAGTGAGACAACGTTTCGTAAGAAATTAACAAGTTTAACCAAATATGAATAACAAATTTGCATTCTGAGACATTTTTGGACTTCTAGTGTGATCTTGGTGCTCTAAGTCATATACTTACAGGAAATACAAAGCAGTGGATGTTGTGGCACTTAAGGAGGATCTCTCAGTCTCCACCCTCTGCAATGACGACTCCGCACATGTGGACGACTTGGTTAATTGCTATAATTCTACATTATCGTCGTTGATAGATCGTCATGCCCCTTTGAATAAAAGAACTGTTGTAAACAGGCCACTTGTTCCCTGGATTGACTGTGATATCAAGGCAGCAATCCGAGAGAGGCGAAAAGCTGAACGTAAATGGTGGGCTAGCAAGTCACTCGCGGATTTTGCGGCGTTTAAAATAAAAAAGAATTACGTCACTAAACTTATGAATAGTGCACGCTCCAAGTATTATAGCAACTTTATCTGCGACAATAGCACTGACCAACGGAAATTATTTAGAGCAGCTAAGTCCTTACTTTCTGAGTCTAAGACTCTATCGTTAGCGGATGGGACTGACACTTCGGCACTTGCTAATGATATTGGAGAGTTCTTCCTTCGGAAGGTTAAAGATATCGAAGTTGGAAACCAGCAGTTCATCGTTTTCCATGGTTGATTCTACTGTTTCATTAACGGAGTTTAATACTCTCTCTGTGGATGATGTCAGGAAATTAATATCCCGCTCGGCCAAGAAGTCCTCTTGCTTGGACCCCATGCCAACTTCAATGGTTGTGCAGTGCCTAGATGAGGTGCTACCTGTTATTACGACAATTATCAATATGTCTTTAAAGCGCGGTCACTTTGCCGACAAATGGAAGGAAGCAATAGTCACCCCCCCTACTAAAGAAACCCGGGACCGAAATGTTGTTTAAGAATCTCCGCCCTGTCAGCAATTTGGCCTTTATCTCCAAGCTGACAGAGACTGCTGTTGCGGACTAACTGCAGTCTCACATGTCTCGCCATGGCTTGTACCCAGTTCTCCAATCTGCATATAGATGCCATCACAGTTCTGAGACAGCCTTACTAAAGGTCCGTAATGACATCCTTCTTAACATGAATAAGCAACATGTTACTCTTCTCGTGCTGTTAGATCTCAGTGCTGCGTTCGACACAGTGAATCATAAAATTCTACTTGAGAGCTTGACGTCGAAGCTTGGTATCGGAGGTACAGTACTATCATGGTTTTGCTCCTACTTATCTGGTCGATCGCAGCGGGTAGCTGTTGATCATAAACTATCGAAGTCATTCCATCTTGACTGTGGCGTTCCACAAGGGTCCTGTCTTGGCCCCCTGTTATTTAACATCTATTGTAGCAGTTTAATTGATATCGTTGAGGTTCACCTACCTGAATTTCATTCCTACGCAGACGATTCTCAGCTATACCTTTCATTCAGCCCGAGCAACTCTTTGTGTCAAGATGCTGCTGTGAGTGCCATGGAGGCCTGCATTGCTGACATCAAGAAATGGACTCAGCACAATAGTCTTATGTTGAGCGACGATAAAACTGACTTTATTATGATCGGAACTCATCAGCAATTGGCTAAAGTCAATGTAACTAGCATACGAGTGGGAAATCATCTGATAGCCAAGTCCAGATCTGTTAGGAATATGGGTACTTGGCTTGGTTTAATGATACATTTGATATGTCCCAACATGTGACCAATCTTTGCAGTGCATCATTCTTTCAGTTACACAATATAAGACGCATAAGAAAATATTTAACGCAAGAAGCGGTCGCAACACTGGTGCACTCTTTTGTCACATGCAGAATCGATTACTGCAATAGCTAATTGTATGGTCTACCTGACTATCAGTTATCCAAGCTTCAAAGGGTCCAAAACTCGGCCGCCAGATTAGTTTATGAGGAAAGTAAATTCTGTCACATTACCCCACTACTGATGAAACTTCATTGGCTTCCCATAATCTACAGAATCAGGTTCAAAATAGCACTTTTAACGTACAAGGCAATCAGTGGCTTAGCGCCGTCCTACATAAGTGATCTTATTTCCATTAAGACTGGTGAAAATTACTCTTTGCGATCTGGCAACAAATTACTTTTAAATTTTCCTTTACGTAAGTCTTATTCTACACTTGGTGACCGTTCTTTTAGTATGGCTGCCCCTCACGTTTGGAATTCACTTCCTTCCTTCATTAGGAAAGTCACCACAATTAACAATTTTAAGAGTGAACTTAAAACTTATTATTTTAAATTAGCATATTTTTAGTTTACAGGAATTAACAATTTTATTGGCACTTTGAATTTATGTAATTAATCTTAAGTTAACTTACAGATCTATTTAATGAACATATTCTTAGCTTATATGAACTGATAAATTTTATTAATAATTTAATCCATGTTAAGCGCATGCGATCATTCTGTCATGAAGCATGCGCTATATAAGTTTCTAAGTTATTATTAAGTTATTATTATGTGACCAACCACTTGGTTAATATGTCTTACTCTGGCTCAATTATTTGACCAAGTTCATACATAGAAACTATGAAACAGTAAAATATTCTAAAATTAAGCCCTAAAAACGTCAAAGGAACTGAAAATAACCAAACACAAATTAATAGGAATGCTGTTAATGATGCAAGCGATACACAGATTTGTTCATTTCGGTGGCACTGCCCTGCACAATTGCACAGTGCTATGCATGGTAATTTTGGTTTAACACATTTGCATCGTCTGTACAACCTTTTTCACTCTTGCAACTGCATTTCAGTAGCTCCTGACAGCTCTGTGATGCCTGGGGAAATGTCATCCACAAGGGCGCCCAAGTATCAGTAGTGACCTTCACCCAGCCCCATTCACTTGGACATGGAAACGGAGGAGATGGCACTAAGGAATTGCACTAATCAGTGGCCAGCCTGGTATGTGGACCTCTTTACATGTTGACGTAAGGCGTCTGACTTGGGGGGAATGGCTTCAATGTCTCTCCCTTTACGTGTGAATAGGTCCCTCCGTGCATCATTTATTTTCATACAAATGCTGGAACGGTCATACATAATGGTGATGTATCACTCAAGAATAGGCATCACTTCATCCACAACATCCACCATTGGAGCATTGCTAAGAGCTTGGAAAGCTGCCATCACATCATCGAATGCACGCCAATCTGCCCATGCTGTCTTTTTGCCATAGTGGGCAAAATACGACGTTTGATCACTACCTGTGAAGGCGTGAAATAGGAGGAGAGCTTGTGACTTTTCTTCTCCAATACTAAGGGATATGTCGTGTGCTTGCAAATATTTCAGGTTTTTGCCAACACCAAACTCAATCTAAAGCTCGGATAAGGAAATGTATTGGTAATTTGCAACTGCGATGACTACAACATCCGTATCGACAGTGCGAACCATTACTTTAGTGTACCCACGTCTAGGAGCTTGCGGGGTCAGTTCTGTCTGTTAAAGACTACTGTCTCATGTTTAGTAGACACTACCTGTCTATGGTCAGTTCCAATTGTGGTAAGCTGCTCGTCCAGGTAAAGGAAAAGTTCCTGTTTGTTCTCGTCAACCCTCAAGAAAGCTGTCAAATCTCCTGGGATCCTGGTGTCCACTCGGACACATCTGCGGATACCCTTTCCTCTCTTGCTTTGTGCAGAATCTTAAAGACTGCCTGCAAGATACGTCTCATACCACATCCACCCTCCGTACATTTCTTAACTGTTTTATTATGTATGGAAGGAAGATGGTCTCGCTGTACTCTTGAAATGTCTTGGGGGCTCTAGGCTTAAGCATGTTAACGATTGCTGCACCATCTAGTAGCAGAGCTTCAATCGAGACACAGTAACAAATCCGATTTGGTACCAGATCTGACCTTCTCATACTGAGATAATGAAGTGACCAAGAAACCTCCTAAATCACCATGCCTGACCTGACATGAAACGTAAAGACTTGAAAACAGAGAGCAGTTGCTCTTTAGTGATGTTTATCGCTAGACTTCTCTTTTGTATCGGGACGACTGCTGAATAGTGGCAACTTGTTTTTCTGGATGGTATCAAACAGTGGTGTTGTTCTCTCATGCAGCCTTTTGTTAACAAACTGCTCATACTGATCCTTGCTTTAGTTGCTCTACAGTCCTGACCGTTTACTGCTTTTGTGATGACATCGATAGCATGGCAAATCATAGCCGCTGAGGCTGCTTCTTCTTGAAATAAAGATAGCAACGAGCTGCTACTCAACTGATTTTCTTGATTAGGAAGTAGCTGTTGTTGCGTGGAATGCTGCCCATGATATTTGCAAGGTATTTTGTGATATTTCTCTGTTCAGCTCATCCCTTACATGCATTAGCCATTTATACTCCAAACTGAATGCTTCTTTCATTCCAGGGCAGATGCTTACAAACAAACCTTGAAGGGGAGGAACATCTGGCTCCTTCTTGGGAAGGATAACTGGTCTTATGGCTGTGTTAGGGTCAGGAAATCAAGCAAGACGCTTTGTCTTCGAAGGCTGATTTTCGATGCTCACCACCTCTCGCTTTTCTCCTTGGGCATCGGAAGTTGGATGTTGAAATAATGACATACCAGTTCCATGAAAAGCACCTTGCGCAGTTACAGAACTCGGGTTGTGGTCAATATTGTCCATGGCAGCAGTTGTGAAAACTCCTTTAAGAAGCTTGGGTGGGCAACCGACTCCTTCTGATTCAAAGCACGTGCAAACACTGTTTCCCATGTCAGTCGATAATTCCAACACTCTGTTGTACGAGATCGACAATCCCAGATTGTAGAGCTCATCAACAAGTGTACGCTTTCGTGTTTCTGTGTGAGTCACGAGGCCAGGATAAATGGGCACAGTGGTGGCTCGGGATCTCTGGAATGATAATATGAAGCACCTGTTGTACCGCTTTCATGGCGCCTTTTGGTTGCATTGAAAAGCATTAGTTGAGAAATACTTAGAGTTGTTTGCACTTCCCTTGAAACTGCAATTATAGGATAGATCCCAGGTGGGTCCACAGCTAATATTGTTCAGTAGGTATCTCTCTACCATAAATCCCACAATTCCGTTGTATTTTTGCATTAATCTGCCGGACTAGAAGTAGAACTCCCTCGAAAGGTAATGAGGACCCAAGTCTGACGTTAACAGGACCAGACACCAGATTTGATGACAGATGAGAAATAGTGTGCAAGGAAACTGGCGTGTAGTCTGAAGAGTTTTACCCCTTTAATGAGAACACTTGCTCTAACAGATGACTTCTCAGAAAAGGATAAGGTTTCTGCCAATAACAGAGACTGTGAAGCTCCAGTATCTTGAAGAATTTTAACAGAAACTGGGTCAGACGTATCACTGCACAGCGACACCGAACCTTCTTGAATAAAGGGCTCAAACATCTCCATAACAGGTCTTGGAGTAGAACTGACTGCTATGCAAGAGGTTTCTTCTTTAGGACAT
>NC_090888.1:37924156-37941656 GCF_036669925.1 Montipora capricornis | reverse complement strand
GAAGGTTAGGGCCAAGTCACAACAAGGAAAATTTTGTCAACATCTCTGAGAATCAAAGGCCAAAGTCAATACATAAAGAAAAATGTCAACGGCCTCGTGGAAATGTATACAAAGGAATGGGCTGTTCACAATGTTCAGTCTTCGTCATCACTTTCGATGACAAATCAACGTCTTTTTTGGCCCTTTTTTGAAAGCTCATTATGTCTAAAGAACAAAAAGAATGATCAGTCAGAATGGAAAAGCACAAAAGGCTAATTTTTTGCCGCTCAAAGACAGGGACAGCTATTCTTAGAGTTATTTTCATACAGTTATGTCACAGAGTTAGCGTTAAGTTTGCAAAATCCTCAGCCAACATTTATAAAAGCTAACCTTAGGCCTAAGGTTAGCTTTTATGCATGTTTAGGACGGCGTTGCTAAAACGAGGGTAAGGGTAAGACCAAGGGTCACAGTAAGGGTAAGGATACGAATACAGAAAGTATCCTAAAAATGCAAAATAGCTAACCTTAAACTTTTGTTTAGGCCTAATTAGGCCTAAGGTTAGCTTTTATGCATGTTTAGGATACTTTACCCTTAATGTGACCCTTGGTCTTACCCTTACCCTCGTTTTAGCAACGCCATGTTTCGGATACTATCTGTATTTCTGAATTCAGGGTTTAGGCCTTCCAAAATCTTGAATGCAGGATTTTGGAAACTTAACTCTAACTCTTATGTAATAACTCTATGAAAATAACTCTATTGGTAGTCAACCTCCTCAAAAACACACAACCCCACGCAAAAAGTGGTGCATTTTTTATAGGAGACTGGGGCGAGGAAAAGGCTTGATGACGTAGAAAGAATTGCATATCGCTTTGTTTACATGCTGTTGGCACTTGAACTCTAGTAGAACCTCGCATTTTGACCTGTCTTTATATTTCGTGAAAATGTCAGACACCGAAGACCACTTGTCGTTTTCAGAATCAGAATACATCCAAGATGTTTCTTAAGACTCAGACTCGGTATAAATAGTCTCTTCCAGTTTAGTTGAGCCATATCAGGACGAACCTTGTGCTCACTCAAGTGATGAGGAAGACGATGAAGAAGAGGATCAAGATGGACTTTCTCCAGCAATCCTCCGGGCCACATTTGAAGTAGATATCCCCGTCGATGAATTTGTTTTAAAATATACTACAGATTGCAAAGTTATATTATCAACTGATCGAAGAGTTTTCGCTTGCGAATTTTTCTCACCTTGCACGTTTTGTAGGTGCCAGTGTGGCCAATGCACTACAGAGCATTTGTTGAGTGCTCTGGAATATAGATCTTGTTGGGAAGTACTTCAGGCTCGTTAACAATTAGTCTGTAATGGCAGCACGAACATTACCTGATGACCAACACAGCAGTTCTTAACCAAGTGGGCCCTCTTCTGCATGATAAGAACAAGAAAACTTATCACCGCCAAGCTGGGCAATCGGAGAACGAGTAAGTTTAAAGCTTTTTTTTAGGGCAATTTGTATATCGTCATTTCTTTTATCCTGCTTGAGAGCATTTTTTTCGCCTTTCATGGCAATTCTGGCAGCGAAACAATGTATTTTATTGCTGTACTGTTTTTCAAAGTTTTTTCAGAGTTTGGCTCTTCATTGTAAAACAACTGACTGGAGTATTCTTGGTGCCTCAACAGAGATATTCTCAATGTTGTTGTATTGTGAATTTTTTTTCCCGCAAGAAGGGGCACTGAAAAGCGGCCTATTTGCATGTATTGGCACTCTACATCTACAATTTCAGCCTCGATAGCATATCTTTCTCATTCTCTAAACATTTTATTCATGTATCAACTCTGAAAATCGAAAATTTCTGGTATGCAGTTCTTGTTTATTATTTTTTAGATTCTTCAGAGCAGTTGCCTACAGATGGCTTATAAGATGGACCTGTGGGTTTCTAGGATGGGACTACTCCAGACCATTGCCAGCTCGTGTTTACAAGCACATCAGGACAAATTTCCCCTTGCACCAGTCGACAGGTCACCTATCCTCCCAGCAAAGACAATAATTCAGAAAATACTTGTCGATTGATCAGTTCATAGTTTTGTCATTTTTCGTACGTGTTGAAATATACCCTTTCAAAAGCTGATTTTCCTGTTGAAGTTGAGCTGGTTGTTTGACAAAATGAACAAAAATGAAGACACAATGTAATGCAAATGGTGACTTGTAACTTTTCATTAAAAATACTTTATAGGAAATCTTAAATTTGCTTTACACATTTATAGTCACTGAAAACAACACTATGCTGGTAAAACAGCATTTTTATGAGCTACTACAAGTTGCAAAAATGGTGAGACACTCCCGTTAAAAAACACCTTTTCTACCTTTCCACTCCCACCAAATCTAGAATTTAATCATTTCCCACCTCTCCCTCCCTCTCCCTCTTTCAATGTTGACCGTTCAAGTTTTCCACATGATTTGGTATTGCTAGCAACATTGATAAGGGGGGAAGGGGGTTGCAGTGTGGGAGAAATGGGGGAAGCTAGTAACGCCCAAGAAGGCAAAGTGTCTCCACTATTTTTGCAACTTCCCTTGCAAAATGAATTTCAAGCTTTCTGTTAAGTTCTGGAAATTTCTGGAAATTTCTAGAATGTGGCAGCTTTATTCCAGAGTCAAATTCCAGATTTTATTCCAGAAATTGTTTTCCATTTTTGCAAGTTTTGGGTTCTTTCAAAAGCTGGAAATAGCTTCAATTTGATACATCTATCAGGTGCTGCCAGAAAATGACAGTTTCTTCCAGTCTTCATTTCTTGCAGGAAACTGGAAATAAACTAGCAATAGTCTACAGCTTGTTAACAATTTTAACATTTCTCAAATGAAACAAATTTTTAGTTTATTACAGTTTCTATTCTATAAATCCAACTCTTTTCAGATAAAAACTTAAAGAAATGTTTAGCATGCAGTTTCTTATTATGTATAAAATTTAAGAAGTAAGAAAATTCCCTTGTAGAACCAGACATGTAAACGCTATGTAAAGTTTATCATATAACTATGTTGAGCTATTATAAGGGCTATTTACTGCTCCCTACTTGCTATGAAATAACTATGTAACTTGCTACATTACATATTTTAGTCTGTGTAAAGCATATGCCATTACTATTGCAATACTATTTAAAGGTCACTTAGCTCTCTGGAATGCTGCTTATGAATGTGACACGTGATATCTTTCGAGTTAATACATTTACTTAGCTTACACAATGTCCTTTAAAGGCTCCAAACTTTGAACATAAAAGAACTCTGTACACGGAGAAAAGTAAAAAAGTAAAAGCTCAACACCGCAAATATTAACAGAGGAAATGACTTGTAAAAACATTTACAGTAAGCTGCTGTCTCGGCGATCAAAGCCTCCGCCAACTTGTGAGAAAAGACTCTTAAATTTTGGCTACCAGAAGGATGATTTGAGGAAAGTATATTTATTACCTTTTGAATTAACAAAGGAAGTAAAGCTGTCGATGTTCCAGTATAAAATTATCCACAATATCCTGTGTACTAAGAGTTTATTATTTAAAATGAAGAAAGAAGACTCCCCACGCTGCCCTTTTTGTCCAGCAGATCACACCATCTTTCACCTTTTCGCAAGCCACTTTGTTTTGGAAGGAGTTTCTGGATTGGGCCTCGCACATGGTGAACTCAAAATTATCGCTTTCAATAAAAGAAATTATGTTTGGTATTATTAATAATGATTCTAAATTCTGTTTAGCCCTCAATCATTTAGTCATTATAGGAAAGTATTTTCTTTACGTAAAAGCTCTTAACAGTAAATTTTACATCTTTAATGAATTTGTTTCCCTAGCTCGTGATAAAATTAGGCTAGAAAAATATATTTCTTGTACGACTAGTTGCGAAAAAGAGTTCAGAACGAAATGGTCTGTTTTTTCGTTTCTTTTAAATACGGAATGAAACTCTGTTGATTGCTTATTGCGCTCTAAAGTTTTTATTGTATGAGGTTTCTTTTTTGTTAGTGTTAAGTTGTAGTGTTTGTTAGTGTTGCAGATTGTCTTTTGTGAATGTTAACTGCACGTGTGTATGTTCAATAAAGTTGGAATTATTCTAAAAAAAAAAAAAAAAAAAAAAAAAAAAAAAACGATACTATGTGACTCTAATAAATCAGAGTATTCCGGCCTGGTTGAACAAATTCAAGGATGTCACCGATAAAAGAGTTTTATGGGATTTAATTAAGTACAGAGTTAGACAGCTGACAATAAAATACAGCAAGGAAAGGGCTCATGAAAGAAGGGAGAAATTATCTCAGATTGAAACTTTACTGAAGCAATGTGAAGACGATTGCAGTACTGATCCCACTTCCGAAAATATCGAGAAACTAGAGATGCTAAAAGGTGAATACAATTCTAGCTACTAATACCTTTCTCAAGGTGCTATCATTCGCTCCAGAGCTACGTGGTATGAAAAAGGCGAGAAGAGTAATAAATTTTTTCTCAGTCTTGAATGTCATAAAAAGAGCAAGAGTTCGGTTAGAAAAATATTTAGTAAAGATGGTTATTTAATCTCTGATCCAAAAAGAGTGATGAAAGAGATAGAATGCTTTTACGCCGATCTGTATAAGGAGGAGGAGCTAATCCCATCAGCGAATGTTTATGACTCCTTTTTAAAGAATCAGGACATACCCAAACTCTCATATGATGATGCCTCAATATGTGAGGGAAGACTGACAAATGCGGATTGCTTTCGTGTTCTTCATCTTTTTGACTGTAATAAATCGCCTGGAAACGATGGACTCACAGTTGAGTTCTACAGAGCTTTTTGGGATGTGGTCGGAGACCTTGTTGTCGGCTGCCTTAACAGTGCGTACGAATATGGGCAGCTGTCTAATTCTCAAAAACAAGCAATTATAACTTTACTAGAAAAGAAAGACAAGGACAAAAGAAATATTTCCAATTGGAGGCCAATATCATTGATTAATGTGGATGTCAAAATTGGTTCCAAGGCAATTGCGAGAAGACTAGAGACTGTCTTACCCCAAATTATACATCATAATCAAAGCGCGTATGTTAAGGGAAGGACTGTGTTTGATACAGTGAGAGCGATTGAGGATATTTTGGAGTATACTGAGACCCACAAGATTAACGGAAAAATTATTGCTATTGACTTTCAAAAGGCTTTTGATTCAGTAAGCAGGAACTTTATTTTTGAGGCCCTCTCTGTTTTTAATTTTGGCCCGTCCTTTAAACAGTGGGTATATACATTCTATAATAATATTTCGAGCTGTGTTTTAAATAATGGTTTTTCTGCCGAACCCTTTCAAGTGCAGAGAGGAGTGCGACAAGGGGACCCCCTCTCAGCATATTTGTTCATTATTTGTATGGAAATATTAGCAATCAATCTCCATAGTGACAAAAGCATTCGAGGAGTCGATGTTAATAACGAGGAAATCAAAATGGGACTCTTTGCTGATGACTTTTTTGCGGGACGATTGCTCTCTAGTTGCTCTCTGGTTTGCTTTCAGGTCTCAAGATTAATTTTGAGAAATCGAAAATAATGTTTTTGGGTAATCAAGATCCTGCAGTAAGTGATGATTATGAATTGCATAATATCAAAGTCAAGAGAGCCTTGAAAATCTTAGGGGTATACTTCTCATATGATTATCGTCTTAAACAGAAGCTAAACTTTGATGAAATAATTGACTCCATCAAAACAAAATTAAAGATATGGAAGTGGAGAGACCTAACCGTTATAGGCAGAATTCAGATCGTTAAGACATTTATAGTTCCAATATTTATGTATCGTGCTGGTATGATAAGCCTTAACAAAGAGATTATATCTGAGGCAAATAAATTAATTTTCGATTTTATTTGGAAGGGTAAAGATAAAGTTAAACGTCTAATGCTTATCAATGACATTGAGGATGGCGGTCTTAAAGCTCCACACTTGGAATCTATGATTAAGACTCAAAGAATACTATGCTGTAAGAAATTCGCGAGTAATGAGCCTAGCAGCTGGAAGACCATTCTATCGTATTATTTGAAATCGGTTGGAGGTAAATTCATTTTAAGCTGCAATTTTGATGTGAAGAAATTGCGAGTGAAGCTTCCGAGGTTCTACGAAGAATGTCCTAGCTGCTTTGTGCAATGTTCAGTTGCGAGTAGGATGGATAGTTACGATATTTCGCAAGAAACACTGTCGACCGAAGTTATTATTTGGAATAATAAGCATATTTGTGTTGATGGTAAGTCTGTTTATAATCGTAGACTTGTTGATAAAGGGATAATTTCATTAGGTGATTTAGCGCTCGGAAAAAAATGGATTGGCACTTTGGTATGATTTTTGGAAATTAGATATATCACCTCTCGACGGCTTCCAATTAATTGCATTGTGCGATGCTTTGCCAACAAAGTATCGTCAGTCTTTACAGATATATCAGTATGTCAATCTAGAGCCTTTTGATTCAGAGAACCATACTCAACTGTGTTTGAATGGTCAAAATGTAGCGCTTAGCAAAGTGGTTTCTAAGGCCGTGTACAAAGAACTTCGCTCTAGCGTTATTAAACAACCGACAGCTCAATCGAAATACGAAGCAGAATATGCTAATGTCGTTTTAGATTGGAAGAAGATCTATAGCCTTCCTTTCACTGTTGCAATGGATTCAAAGACTCGACAATTTCAGTACAAAATATTAAATAGATATTTAGTAACGAATGTCTATCTGAAAAAGGTTGGTATAAAACTATCATCTGACTGTTCTTTTTGTGAAGATGCGGACGAATCTCTAGAGCACTTGTTTACTTCCTGCGCCTATGTTCTCTCGTTCTGGAAGGATCTCTCGGACTGGCTTAATGATCTTGGTGTTAAAGTAGATTTACTTACTAAGGCGGATATAATTTTTGGTAGTTGGGAGCGCAAAGACGATTTCTTGCTTTTTAATCACGTCCTGCTTATTGCTAAGCAGTACGTATATTATTGTAGAATCAACGCTCTCGTACCATCTCTCCGAGTATGTACTTCCAGAATTAAAGCTGTTTATGAGTTGGAGACTGCTATTTCAAAAAGTGGAAAGAGTTTGGCTTTTCATCTTCAAAAGTGGGGCAAGTATTGTAGACAAGGGCAATAACGTATTGCGGAAGTGTTCACAACCCTCGCGGCCTCGTCGAAACGTGTTAACTTAATATTCTCAGTTTGTTGTTATCAGCTTAGGTAGCCTAAATGTAGTTTGTGCATGTGTGTGTTATAGCTTAGTGTTGTCGTAATGTAGTCATTTGTTCTGTTATTACTAAAAGTAAACAATAAAAATAAATACAATACAAAAAAAAAAAAAAAAAGGAAAACCACATCCAGCATTTGTTAAAAATGGAAGGAGCAGCTTCTGAAAACCTTAGGGAATTTTATTCCAAACATTATGGAATCAATGTAAGAAGTCATTTACTTGAAGCACCCTTCTTTGATCCTTGCAACCAGCTGATTCAAGATGTAATGCATTTGTTCCTAGAAGGAGTTCTAGCCTATGAAATTAAACATTTACTAAATTATTTCATAAATGATATTAAGGCTTTTGGACTAACTGATTTAAACAACAGAATTCAGCAATTTCATTAGGGATATTCTAACAGTAAGAATACGCCTTCCTTTATCTTACATAGGGACTTGGAGAAGACAGCTTCCACAAACCTAGGACAGAGCGCTTCTCAAATGTGGCTAACTGTTCTGCCTTTCATTTTGCGAGAGTTTGTTGATACCACCACCGACCACTGGAGATGCTTTATTTCAATTATTGAAATTATGTCTCTTTGCTTTGCCCACAAGGTTTCCTTAGCAACTACTGTTTATTTAAAACGGGCTATTAATTAATGAACATCTTCAGTTATTTAAATCCCTCTATGGCAACACTTCTAACATTACACCCAAACAACATTTTCTAACTCATTTGCATCTTTCATTTTGAAATTTGGGCCTCTTGTCCGTGCCTGGTGTATGCGTTTGAAAGCAAAACATGGATATTTTAAAGATCAGGCAAAAATTGTAAAACATTTCAAAAATCTTCCATTATCCTTGTCAAGGAGGTACCAGTCTTCACTATGTGCTGACCATATTAGTTTTAGCAAAGCAGATCAGGGTCCCATTTTTGGAAAAGAAATGTCATTTGGGTATGCCAAAGCACTGTTTGGTGAAGAAAAGGATATTGTTGTAACAACAGTAGAGAGATTTGCTGGTGTTGGCAGTCTTTGTGATGCTACTGAAATTTATTCGTTAGATTCTGTTCAGATCCATGGAACGCCCTACAAACCAGACAAGGATTCTTTTCTCAATTTTGGTAATGAGAATGGGTTGCCAACTTTTGGTAGGATAGCAAAAATCTGGTTTATTGCAAACTATGGAATTTTTTTTGCCCTTGATGCTATGGTAACATCTCATTATAATGAAAATTTTAATTCCTTTCAAGTCGAGGAACCTGTTCTTCCACAGGGATATGAAGTTGTTAGACAAGAGGACCTTAAGTTGCCATTTGTTTGCCATTCACGCAAATGTGCAGACAAATTACATATCATCTTTAAAGAAAGTCCACTTGCTTGGCTATAAAATTTAAACCTAGCATAAATGTATACAACAGTATACTTTACAGAGAAAAGGCAATGCAAACCCCCCAATATTGTTCATAAAATACAGAGTCACTTTAATTCTAACAGATTTGCCACACTCTGTCGTTATCAAATTGTATGTTAAAGCCTTCCATGTGAACAAGTAATTTAAACTCAATTCTTTACACAAATAATTGATTTAAGTATAAAACAGGTTTTTGGAACAGAATGGTTTATGTACTTTCTGCTATGAATCAACGAATTCATCTTTCGTAAGAAAATATGCTTTTTGGAATTTTTGACAGCTACTATACTTACCCTAAATTAACTTCATTTTTTCAACTGTTTTATAATAGACCCTTCCTCAGTTTTTTCCACTTTTGACATATAGACCATTCGACTTAAGGAGCAAACAGCAAATCTTTCCAAACATTTATGGATTTAAGGGCGAAAATCATCGCTACATCTGACGCAAGGTAAAGAATAATCAGCAAAACAGACTTCTTTAAAAGAAAATTTATACTGACTCCTTATTTAAGTCAACTTAATATTAATAACAAAATTGTTGATCTCTTTTAATTTATTTTAGGACTGTGATTTAACGATTCATTTAGCTTTAACTCTATTGTCTGTTAGCAAAATAATGTTTATTATAATGCTTTTTTGTAGTTTTGCAATTTTGGTTATGAATGAAAACAACAAACTAACTCAAGAAAAAATAATAATGTACCGATCTCTAGATGTTACATCTACACACCTAGTACAGTACGTGTTCAATAATTGTGGTTGTTGTTTTGCCCCCTCCCATTCTGTACATTATTTAAGGAATTAATTAACTAGTACCTGCATCCAACTACCTAAACCAAGAACTCTTCTTTAAATGGTTTGATATTAATTTTGTAATTAAACAGTACATTGTTGAACCACAAACATGTACTTTTTTCATTCATGTGTACATTGTCAATTTGATATTTTTTACCAGACGTTATATTTCTACTGTGAATAGTGCTTGTCAGAGATATAATCTTAATTGATTAATTCATATGAAATTGTAAAATTATTGAATAAAATGTACGATTGTTGAGTTTGTTTGCATTTCATGATTTAAAATTATTAAAAATTTGCGTTCTAGAATCAACATATTGAAACCTTAAAAAGAAATTCAAAACAAGAACCGTAATCTTGAAATAAGAGCAATCATATCAAATTTTAGGGCTGTCTTAAAACAATATTCCACTACCTTAAAATGATAACTAAAATAAGAATTGCATTCTTAAAACAAGTTACCTTGTTTTTAATTTAAGAAACCAACTTTTAGAGTGATTGTGAGAAACACCAATCAACGGATTACCTACCTTGTTTGATGCTCTCTGAGTCTCATAATCGGCCTCATTCCAAAAGGAACATGATGCATTAATCTCGAAAATTACACACTCCAAGTCAGCACTTAATCCTTTCAATGAACTCCAGTATCTTTCGAATCTTGCTCTGTAGAAAGATTGTCATCCTCCACCATCTTGGATAACATGTGGTGACGATTTTTTTGTTAGTTTTACTCTTTAAATGCTGATCCAGGCAAGGAAATGCTTACAACAGCTCAAGTAAAGAGGTAAGCGTTAACTTGAAGCGAATAACATTTGATTTGATGCCTTATTGTCTTCAAAATGAGGAACGATCTACATGCATGTAGAATTCACATTTTCACACCTTCGAGTCAATTTGTGAAGCAAGGAGACTCAACTTGGCTTAATTGTAATATAAGTTTGAATAATGAACTGAAATGCCGTACTCTGCTGGAAGATACTTCTTTGAAGTTAGCCACCATTTACAGCATTGCAGTTTAATAGCCATGTGGTAGTGGAAACCCGTCGTATGGTGAGCTTCCTTGCAACATACCCAGTGCTCAGCAATATTAGTGTTGGGCAGTTAAAAGAGCGTACAATAGCTTGCGTGAAAGATTCTCTTGTGGGAAACCTCTCTGAATCAGCCTGGCTGTAGGTGATCAAATACACTTGTGGCACAGTTCTCGCATTCAGATTAGGCATTGATTGAGGGGGGCACTGCACTAGCTTCTACTTTCTTATTGGTCATATTTTCTGTATCAGTAGATTCTGAATCAGTGCTGTCATATCCTTGAAGAAATTCCATTTCAAAGAAGCATGCACTGCATAGAGTTTATTTTTACCCGACCCGTCCCTTACAAAACGTCCTACTAAGCCTTAGAAATCCCTTTGCGAAAAGCAGACTAACACGAAAGTAATCATAAAAATGTTCCTTCACGAAAACGTACCTTTCTCTGACAATGTTTGCTAACAACTTATTTTTTGGAAAGTGGGTGTTCCCTTTTAATGGTTCCCGATGACAATTTTAAAGTAGCGGTGATGTTTGTTTCACATACGTAAACAGCTAATTTCGTACATATTACGCAAGCTTTAGATGTCATGTGTCAACCGAAATATATTTATTTGCCACAAATTATTTACACATGGGTTCGAACATGTTTCTAGCATACCATAAAAGGCGACACGGCGGTGATCGCAGCGTTTTATTTACCAAATGACATATGTTTTCCACCTAACTCACAGAAAGCACAAAAATAGCCTCTGATTACGTCATACCGGAAACTCCCCAAATTCCAGTTTATCGCTGGCCATTTTCCATTCACGAGATATCAGAGAATGAAACCATTTTTCCCAAATCCCATATTAAATGCCAAACACCAACGCTTTCCCGCCCCAATATACAAAGTGACCGGATAACAATACAATGACAAGCAACTCAGACAACAAGTTGCAAAAATGGTGAAACACTCCTATTAAAAAACACCTTTTCTACCTTTCCATTCCGACCAAATCTAGAATTTAATCATTTCCAACCTCACTCCTCCCTCTCCCTTTTTCAATGTTGACTGTTCAAGTTTTCCACATGATTTAGTATTGCCAGCAACATTGATAACGGGGGAAGGGGGTCGCAGTGTGGGAGAGATGGGGGAAGCTACTAACGCCCCAAGAAGACAAAGTGTCTCCACTATTTTTGCAACTTGTTGTAGCACCTTCTGCAGGCTTGAATAAAATATTCCAACTTTTTTAGTCAGATACGACACAAAGTACACAATATTCAGCTTCTAAGGTGTACTGTAAAAGATAACTAAGCACTGCTTTCCTGGAAGTTCTCATCATGCATTTTGACTAGCAATTCAACCAATATTGGTACAATCAACAAACTAATAACATTATACATTATTCAGCATCAGAAGGACAGATTAACATATTTCTATGCCTATGATGTCCTCGCATAGGCTTTCCACATTTTGAGCAAGTAGGAGTATTTGATGTGGTGGTGTTGGTAAACAAACTAGCAGGTAGGGCGTCTTTTTCTTCAGCTTTAAAAAAAATGCAGGAAAACATTTGAACTTCTATGGCAAAACGCTAAAAATACTACTAGTTTCAGGTAATTGATTGGAGAGTGCACAATTAAAAAAAAAACGTGTCTCATAACACACAAGTTTGTTTACCAGAT
The DNA here is from genome assembly GCF_036669925.1 of Montipora capricornis. NCBI lineage: Eukaryota > Metazoa > Cnidaria > Anthozoa > Scleractinia > Acroporidae > Montipora > Montipora capricornis. The sequence continues at coordinate 37,929,592 of NC_090888.1, read as the reverse complement.
GGGTACAACTCTGTATTTAGCCTCTTTTTTCTCTCATCATGAAGTTTAACAGCTTTGTCCTTCCTCCTGCGCTCTGGGAACTGCATGGTTAAGGACTGTGGAGCCTGTGTTGAGTACTTTTCTGACTCAACCTTTAACTCGGGAGCTGGCATAATGAAATCCAGTTTCCTCAACTCTTCTTTTCTACCAGAACGCAAAAAGTGTTGACTGTGTAAGAACTATAATTGACGTAGCATGGCCGTGTAGCGGCATCGAGCCACAGAAATTTGAAGCCCCACTTATTTTTAGGTGAGCTAGCCAAAGTTGAGCCTGCACTCCAATCGAAAACCAGTACCTGGTCAGCGGTCAACTTCAAAAGAACAGCTGACCTCGGTGAGCTCTAAGCTTGGGCCCGTTTTATGGTCACGTGATACTGGACAGCAGATACCTTACTCCGTCAGGTGTCAATTGATGTCCAACATCAAAGATGTATGCTCTAAACTAGCATAATATTGGTCACATTGGCATACATGGAGGGGTGGACGGACGGACGTACGTATGTACTTACGGACGTTTATGACATCATGGCTATAAAACCAAATTTTCTCGCATCGATGGGTTACCATATTTTCTTAAGTATGGTGCTCTACGTGCGCAGAGCTCGGCTACAACCAACCAAGCAACCAACAAACAAACAAAATGCAAAAAAAAAACAGTTTTACCATTCAGCAAATCATGGACTGTACATAAGAAGTTATTCAGAAGTTTGCTTAGGAATACATGTACATGTATGTAACTTGAGGTAGCATGCTACATTTTGTATGAGTTCACACGTGGTAAGATAAAAATAAACATTAATTTCTTCATCTGCAACCACAATCTCTCCATAACCTGTCTGCTGATATTAGAGGGCTACAGAGTTGAACCATTTATAAAGTAGAGGAATAGTAGACTAACCATATGTGGGTGGGACAGCAATGTCTCTCACTACTTTGTCTCCAAGCTTGAATTTAGGATAGGTGACTTTAATGTAAGCCTCACCCTCTTTGGACATCCGGGTTGCTCTTTTCAAATTCTCATTGAAGCGGAGTGAGGCCAAGATGAGCCTGGTTACATTAATGAATACAGGAAACAGGACAAAGGATTATTACTTAAGCTAGATATCTTGCCAGCTAACAAAGGACATATAAGATTACTTCATATTGGAGACACGACACTTATAGCTTAACACAACGATCAAACTGTCTGTTTTCCACTAAACAATGCATTAGCATTTTAAAGTATAACAGATGGTTGTGTCTGGTCTACAAAAAAAGTAATGTGCCTGTTTGCATTGAATAAACCGCTCAGATAAAATCAAGGTCAAAGTTTTGGTGCAACTAAGAAAGGCTCATTTCACTACATTACACTACTTTTAAAGTACTAGTAGTAATCATAGATTAAAGAGTGCGTTCGAATATTCGTAAGAAGTGAATTAGCTATGTATCATAGGTTTTGCATTTGAAAGGCCTCATGGTTTATTTTTGTTGAAGCTTGCACCATGTTTTAATAATGCCTGTGATTACCAGACCTGTTTGGTTTTAATCTAGTCAGGGATAGTATTATTTGGAGTTTTTTTGATAAGGGTTAAAAATTGGAGCGGATGTGTTAAGTGCACTGCATATTCTTGTGGAGGCGCAAAATAGAGTGGTAAAGTGTGACGTCACAAATATTTAAAATTATGAACTTATGGGATTCATTAAGATCTTCAAAAAGTACATGATGAAGAATAGCCATTTGCCAAAAATCAGCATCTTATTGCAGTTTGGGGATACGATATTGGGCCTTTCGTGCTACAGTGACTCCATACAAATCCTTGTAATTTTGTCTTTGTTCTAAACGGTTTAGAACCAAGACAAAATTACAATGATTTGTATGGAGTTACTGAAGCGTGGAAGGGCTAATATCTTACCCCCATATTGCAACAATATGCTGATTTTTGGCAAGCGGCCATTCTTCATCACGTTCTTTCAGAATATCTCAGTAAATCCCATAATTTCGTTTTTGTGACGTCATCACTTTACCACTCTATGCATATAGGTTTAGCTGGCTATACCATATGCAATTTTATGTTTCATAAAAGAATTATGTACAGGAGACCATTTTTGAAGTAAGGAAGGGATTTTTGGTATTTCTGAGAAGGGTATGCCAGGTTTTTCCCTTTTTACATTCTATCCAAAATTAAATCTCATGGAATACGTTGTGCTTGTGTAGCGCAACGTGCGGATGCAATTTTGAGAGCTCCAGGATAGCGTGATTATGGTAGCGTTCCTTTTAACCAATCCAGTTTCGGATCTAGTGAATCCAGATTGTTTCAATTTTCGTTTCAGCCGGAACGAAAATCTAAAAATAGATTACGCAACAACGCCAAGGGGCCTGGTAACCATTTCTTTTTCAAAACAAACATGGCGGGCATAATTCGCCGAGCGCCACTAGCATTTTTCTCGTTGTTGGAGGAACTTCTCCAAGGGCCAACTGATGAAACACGCGATAAAAAGGAAGACATCCTTATGTTTATGATGCTCGAGGAGTTTTTGAGAAATTGTAGAAACGCTGAAGTTCGCACTGAGTCGTACGTTGAGAGAATAGTTCCAGCTATGTCAGATTCGTCCTTTCGCCAGCACTTCAGACTTTTGAGACCGACGGCCCAAAGGCTTGTCAACATTTTGGGAACCTGCCCCTGAGATCCCAGTACCCCAAGAAAGAGGTCGTCCTACTGTTGAAATTGAAAAACAGCTGCTAATAACGGTTTGGTACCTTGGAAACCCTGAGTGCATCAGGTCAGTGTCAGACCGGTTTGATGTGTCACGTTCAACCGTGTTGAGAGTTACCACGAGAATCTGCAACGCACTTGTGAACAACGTTGCTCCTGATTTTATCCAGTGGCCTTCTGGAGACAGGTTAATGCGGATGATTGAGGGTTTCAGTGAGAACAATGGTTTACCTCGATGCATTGGGGCCATTGATGGCACACATATCCCTATAAAGGCGCCACATGACCATCATGAACATTACATAAACAGAAAAGGGTTTCATTCAATGCAGCTTCAGGTAGTTTGTGATGCTGACATGATATTCACCGATGTTTACTGTGGCTGGCCTGGAGCAGCGCACGATGCACGCGTTCTGAGAAACAGCCCTTTATTTCATGATGCAGAGACCAGAACAAATGACATACTTCCAGGACAAACGTACATCATTGGAGATGCAGCCTATCCTTTAAAAACCTGGTTGATGACAGGATTTAAGGACAATGGCCATCTTACTGCACAGCAAAAGCGTTTTACAAATCGTCTAAGTTCAAAACGGATGGTCGTTGAACGTGGCATTGGTCTTTTGAAAGGAAGATTCCGGAAGTTGAGAGTCATGGTGGATATTGACAGAATCAGGTTTTTACCAAAATTAGTTATAGCAGCATGCACACTCCACAATTTCTGCATTTATTCAAATGATGAAATAGATGATTTTCTACAACCTCTAGACGATGATGATGATGCCAATAACTTTGTTAATATTTTTGCTGATGACAACAATGCTGTTCGAAAGAGAGCTGAAATCATGGACATGATTTGCTGAACTTTTGCACTTCATCTCTGTCTGTATGGTGCAAAACAATACATTTTTAAGACAAATAACTAATACAAGCAGGTTCCAAAAAGGAAGGCTTCACTGGGAGGGCGGATAGTCTGCACAAGAGGGGTACCTTTTTCAGTCACACTAAGTGGTCAATTCATTTCATTATTTTATTTGTAAAAGGGTTTTAAGTGAAAAATGAACAAAGGAGATGCAACATCCCTGTTGTGGTCAGTGTAAAACCCAGACTGCAGACCTAGTGACCGCTTCTGTAGGTATGTGATAATTGATCATAATACAGTAAAAAACCTCATGTAAGAACCTAGAAAATTAAGAACCTCCTGGCAGAAATTTGCTACTTTAATACCCCAAAATATAAGAACCTGTTTTGCCAAACTCTAAACAAGTAGGTTCTTACACGTGGGTTTTTACTGTACTTCCATTTTACAAGTTATATGTAAGGGTTAGGGTTGTAACCTCCGGTAAAGCATTGCCATAGCACAACTTTCAAGTACCCTTCTCCCTCCCTTTTCACAGACACTTTCAGCCTGGAAAGGCTATTATTTACCAGTCTGCTGTTATAAACTCAGCTTGACTGTCGAGCCAGTTTTTTTTTTATTTTCTAACCCTCCAATTATTTTCTGCAGCATACTTTATTATAATTACTCTAAAATGAAAAAGGTCAGGACAAATCAGAGCAATTGATTTTGAACTATGTAATGGATTTGGTACATTGCGAGTGTGCTCATGGATAAATTAATTGCCAAGTAAGTTATTGCACGTTGGTTTTGTTCTGAATAAACCCTTTGATGAAGGGTAAAAGGATGAATGTGGGCAAACAAGCAAGATTCTTAAGAGGCTTGGCTGATCATAATGTGGCCTTCCGAAGCAAGTTCTTAAGGACAATGAAAGCAATAGCCTCCATTGAATGGAGGGTATTGTTTTAACATTTGGAACTAATGTTAGTTACAAATGGTGTTGCAGTTTTGTCCATGGTCATTGTTTGTTGTCAAAGTAACTCTTTGTTCTGTAGAAAATTGTTCATTTTTTGAAACAGAACATGCCAACACTTCCAAGAACATCTTGGTATCACATGGAGGGGTTGTTATCAAATCATGCTACAAAACTGGCCAACTGTCAATCAAAAATTGCCCTTTTAATTTTGTAAATACTGTAGAAAACTTTTCACATTCCACAAAAATTGAATTAAATTATTTTGCCTTTGCAAGTTGAAAATATCTCAATATATGAAAATAAATATCTCAATAATAAATACATTTATGCCAAAATTGTCTGAACTGCAAGTCAATTTCATTTGTAAGATCTCAATAAATATGAAATATTTCGAGAAAGAATAATTTCTGACAAAATTAAATGGTCCTCGAGAATATGTAATATGTAAATGTATTTAAAATAATTGACAATAAACCAGAGTAACTTAACATGCCTTATTTCGAAATGTCCTTTTCAAATAGCTCCAGCAACCTGTCAAATCGTTGCATCTTTTGCTGGTGCATTTCCATGACATGTTTCTCCTTTTCCTCTTCTTTTTCCCTTTGTTCCCGCTGGTACTCTTTGAACAAATCAGTGAGACTCTCCTTACTCTGAAGAGCCCTTTTGGCCCTGGACCTTTTAACCTCTGCGCGGAGTTTCTTCGTTGTCCAATGATGGTCTTCGTCCATCAGTAGAAGATGCTGCAGCTTCTGCAAAAGAACCTGAACTTGAACTTGTACGGATGAGGTCTTCACCAACAGGACCAGCCCTGTTGGAGCAAACTGCCACTGGCTTTACAGAAGGTGTCATGCCAAAGATATCGCTCAGCTCTTCAAAATATGGGCACGTCTT
>NC_090888.1:37904156-37916656 GCF_036669925.1 Montipora capricornis | reverse complement strand
TAATGCTACATTATCAGCGTATTCATTTTGTAGCTTTTAAATGTATCATTTTATGATTTATACAAATGTAGCTATAATAAGAGAGTTGCAATGATTTGCTATGTGAAAAGATAACAATCAGATGCATGCCATCTTTGTGTAAATAATACCCACAATTACTCAAATTATTTCACATGAAGATAATATGCAAAGCTTACCTCTCGATAATTTTAGGCTTAGAAGCCAGTAACTGGTCGCAAATTACTTTCTATATCCTTACAAATGTTCTGACTTCCATCTTTGAAAGATTTGGTTCCAATATTTGAGCGAATATACATTTCCCTGATGGCAACGGCCATTTCGGTGGCTTGCATACTGATTAGCTAACTTGACAAAACTCTCTCGAGTGGGGGATAGGACAGATGTAACGCCGGTTTTCTGTCACGCTTTCAAGTCACCATGACTTTAATACTGGTAAGCAGGGAGTGTAGAAAGAAAAAAACACCTTTACACGAACGCACTCATAATCTATAATCACTTCTAGTTTTAGGAATATGTCACGTTACTATATCAGGGTAAATTTAGATTCCCAAATATTATGATGCGAATTAAGACTTAGCTGGCAACCAGTAGAGTCTTTAATAGCGTTGAAGATGGCTAAGAAAATACTATTGAGAAAAAGTTGTTTGACGCTTGCCCTGAGCTACTTTTGAAAAAAAATACTCCTGGACAATCTTATATGACTGTTCGCAACTAATTTGCATTTCTACTAGAGTGCGCACTTGTTTAGACAACGTGCAGCACTGTTTACAGTCCTACACCTTCTTGTATACAATCCCACTACTGCTGTAATGTTAGGAAAACACTACTCTAAATTTGCCTCAAGCATTTTCTAAAATATTCATTTTCCCAAGGACAAGCTATAAATTGAAAAACCTGAAATTTTTAACATGATTTTTATGGTGAACACAATGAAAAAAATGGCGTCTTTAATTAACCTGGCCAAAACGCCAGGACATGGCATTGATGCGCCCACTTACAGTGTATTAACAAGTTTGCCAAGAAAAAACAGAAGTCAAGAAATTTAAGACATATATACAAAGGATGTCAATCACTTGATACAAATAAAACAATGAAGGATTCACTTATTCAATAATCCCGGAAGATCTAGTTCCAAATTCTCTGAAAAATTAGGTAAGGAGTAAATTTAACTCACTCTCTTTTTCTTTCTTTGACTGGCCGCTTTCCTGCTCTGACCGATCGCTTGGGACAAAGTTGCTGGTTGCATCAACTTCATCTGGGAATTCTCCATCCAGGGTTTCAGGGACAATGGTTTTACTGAGCTCTAAAAATTAAAACAAAACAGTTCAATTAGTTCCTGAGTCTTATAGAATTGCAAGAGCTACATGTAAGAGCAAATGCAAATCTGAAATGAAATCTCTTTCCACTTTTGGATATTTCCTTCTGTTACAAATGAATGCACATGATTCGTCTACCTGTAGTTATGAAATATTACATACGGCAACTGTTGGCTTTCCTCTCAGTGGTATCCACTTATTTGCTGCTGACATTAGAGAATAAAATGCTTGAGTCAGCATCTTGATGAGTCACGCAGAATAAGACAGGAAAAGAAATAAAATTCATGCATTTCAATATTGTTTGAGATAAAACTACTTACCCTTTGAGGGTTTACATTCTTCAAATATTGCCACAAGGGCATCGGTTGACCAGTCGTCACATATTCGACCATTTTCATCCATTTTCCACTCTTGCCCTTTGAAAACCAGGAGTTTTTCCTTCTTTGTGCCCTTCTTAAGGCCTGTTGCCTTAACATATTCCTCTGTTAGCTCACCGTTTTCGTCCACAACTTTCCACAGAACCTGGGTAGAGCGGTTTTCTTCTTTAACCTTGCTTTCTGGCACAACATGAGGCCCCCCGAGACTTAGCATCCTCTAATGGAAATTCTACCACATAGAAAACCGCCATGATTCTAGCCAAAAGACACACAGATTACTATTGAAAGATTGGTAAACACCAAGAGCACGCTAACTGTCCTAGAGAAGATGTCCCGCTTTGAGAACTGATACTGGAAGAGCAGGGATTTGTTACAGCGGTGAATGTCATGAGATAAATATCAGTATGTCCATTTAACATAAGAAACATTGTAATCTTAACCATTAGCGATATACAAATAAACATTTTTTGAAGCCAAACTAAGATTAAGAAAATAATATTTTGTCCTAAAAATGGAAGAGCTACAAGCTCAGATAGGGCCAGATAGTGGATGGGATTTCTTTTACTTCGCGTGATCGAGTCATCTAATCAAAACATTCTTTGTATTAAAATCTTCTCCTGCCAAACGACTTTAATGACAGATAAGTATAACAGCATGCACGCAAATTCCTTAACGTAGACATGCTTTGATCCCCTTTTTCAACTCGCTGAGTAAAGAAAACTTTATGAATCCGTTGTGTTTAAAGGAGAATGGAAGGTGAAAAACCAAGTTTTCGTTGCACATTTGTAACAGAGCAAATGATTTGTTTTGAGTAAAAATTGCAGAATTTGTCTGTATCTGTCCTTTCTTAATGCGTTCTGCCTAGAAAATAGCTCATAACATTCACACGATGTAGGTCTGCCATTTTGACCGCCATGTTGAAGGCTGGGCTGCATGGCATGACGTCATTGCGCTCACTTGCGTTCGTGTGAAATTTAATTTTCTTGCTCTGCTGGAAAATGGTTCACTGCATTGCTGTAGGCTGTTCCAATAGATCACCCGGACATTCTAAAAGAGGAATAAGCTTTCATTGCCTTCCGTTAAAAGATAAAGGACTTTTAAGCAAATGGCTTGCTCAGATAAAGAGAGAAAATTTGCCCCAAATCAAGCACTGCCACATCTGTTCCAGACACTTTGAGCCCTCGTGTTTTGAAAGTAGACTGGATATTTTGCCAAAAATTTAGGCCGATGTCGCTTAAAAGAGGATGCCGTCCCAACTGTGTTTCAACACAAAAAAGTCAAGCCTAAGGCCGTCTAGCGAGCGCCGAAGAAATAGAGCTCTACAAGAAGAGGTAAGTCATGTATTCACGGTTTAAGACTGACTCTACTATGTGACCTGCCATGACCTTTTGGCCGTCGTGTTACAGTGTTACTCTTCTGGCAAGCGAGCTTTAACCAAATTACCTTTCGTTCTCAAATTTGTATTTGTTATTTTAGGCCCTCAATCAAATACTGGATGCTTGTGATAGTAATTCGCAAGAGGCGGACCAATCCAGAGTGAAAGTCGCGCAGCCTTTCCAAGATGCAAGTATCATGACTTCTGCGGTTCCCGATTACAATGTCAGGCAGACTAAAAGTTTTGGTGACAAAGAAAAACCGCAAAGGAAGAGGAGAAAACTACCTATTTCTGAGATACTTTTGGTGGACGCCTCAAAAGACACTGCTATAACAATGGTCGACCAAGCTTGTCAAACAGATTTCACTTTTGTTGTGCATTCACCTTATAAATTTAAATCCATTCCCTTAGCAGGCGTTTGTCACGCTGTAGCGAATGACCACAGCTATGCCGCTTACTTAAATTATTCCGCACATCAAACACAACTTCGATGCTTGGCATTTAGCATTTGGCATTAGTCTGTTCAGAAGAAGCTATGCAAAAAGGCTCAATCAAAGCCATGTGCGGCATTGAAACCCTGGATACACTCCACCATAACTCACCTATGGTGGTGTGCAAAAACCTCGCAGGGCAATGCTACCGACAGTGTGGAAAGATGGAAATCCATCTTTTACCACACAGCTAATATATCCACAACTGGGGCAGATGTCAGCAGTTCCACCAGTGCGCACACCCACCCATCCCAAGAGAAACAGAGAGAAGAAAAAGGAAAGGTTACGTTTATACAAACGTTGGCCGTGTAGCACTTATATTTTTAACTGAAGAGAGTGTAATGTAACGAAAGTGCTAGATTTCTACCCCATATGAACCATGTGAGCGTTAGCCCTACTGATGGAACTGGGCCCACACAAGGACAGAGAAAAACTCTGACCAGGGTGGGAATTGAACCCACGACCTTCGAGTTAGATCTCCGCCGCTCTACCGACTGAGCTACAAGGTCAGACGGGAGCAGGCCGTGGGAACTGAAGATGTTAAAGTCATGGCAATTAACATGTACAAGTACAAGGAAAGGTTACGTTGATGCAAACGTTGGCCGTGTAGCACTTATAGACCACCCTGGTCAGAGTTTTTCTCTGTCCTTGTGTGGGCCCAGTTCCATCAGTAGGGCTAACGCTCACATGGTTCATATGGGATAGAAATCTAGCACTTTACGTTATATTACACTCTCTTCAGTTAATTCTGTTTAGAGAGAAGAAAAGACTGGTTGAAGGTTGGAATCCCTGTGCATGATGCCCTAAAGGAGGTGGCCTTGAACAAGTCGCTTCTAAAGGACATCGACATGCTAGCCGAAGTTATCCACACTGGCATCTTAGAAATGCACCATGGCCTCATGGCAAAGAAGTACTGCCAAAAAGTGCAGCACTACTCATATGATGGCATGAGGGCTTGCACCCAGTTAGCTGTTCTTGACCACAACCACAATGTGGGAAGGAGCCACGGCCAAACTAAGAGGGTGCAAAAAAACACAAATTTGTCTCCCCCAAGGGAAGTGTTGGGTGGATTGCAAAGCCACAATACGAGGAAAAATCATAGGCATTTTTAAACAATTTAATGGTTTCCCTCCTTGCATTCAAGAAAGGTGACATTGAAGTTCCCGCGCTACCTCCCAAACCCACAGCCGCGAACATCACTCCAACCCCCAGCCCACCCAAGAACAACTTGCTAGAGAAGCACAGATCTCGTTTTAATACAGGAAACTAACTGAATGATTTATCTTTAATTTCTAACAATCTCCTTTATCCAGGATAATTCCACTTCTGACTAACTTTCATCAGGGGTATGAAAGCCCGTGTAATTTCCATCTGTGTTTGGATACACAGCTCGTATTGCTTTCACTACACAAGCAGGGATTACTTTTCTCACTTATCTCCCCAGTCTGTCATGTACCCACCAAGTAAACTGGCGGTAAGCTGCGTAACGATAATTGCTGCAAAGAGAAAACATACGAATGAAACGTGTATCGCAAGATCTTTTCAAATTTGCTGAAATTACGATGAAAAGGAAGACTGAATGGTCAGTGATATTGCCGTGACAATTTCGTATCACTCGCTGATCAGGGTGTAGCCGAGTACATAGTCTGTTTATCAATTTCATTTCACAGAACATGAAAGAAATTTAGGCAATGGCCGTATGTGTAAAATATTGTCGACTGAGTTCCATAAACGAATAATTCTTTCATGTTAGTCTAACGTTGGTAAAACGTTTCGTGTAGTTACAGTGTATATAGTCTACTTAAGCTTACATCCAAACCTGAATTTTATATTCTGTGAATTAAGCATTTCCACATCCTTTACAGAACTTGTGAAATACAGGTGCCTGTGCCTAATTGATCTACTCTAAAATATGCCAGCAAAAGAGCAAAACGTTGTACAATATTCTAGATTTGGTACATACATATTAGCAAGTTGCCGTGGTGCTCGTATGTCACACGCTTGACTTAAGCCAACAATGGCCATCTCCAACACTTCTCTTCGCAAACACAGTTTCAAAATCAGCGAATAGGGGGATCGTCCTCTAGATCTAAGCCATATAATAAAAGGCAGTAATGCGAAATTGAAAACAAATGGCTGGTTTTTCATAAGCGAAAATACAAGGACTAAATCAAAGCAATGAATGACTCGTTTCATGAAATTTATTATCCTTTTTAATCAACAATATTTCACCTGATATTTTTGCCATGGCCTCGTCAATCTCGTGGCAGCAAACTCACTCTCTTTCCTGCTAGTTTTCTCAGTTTTCACAATGCTCGCAATTACACCAAGAGGTATTTCCCCTCCTTACAAGCTCGTTCTGGTCATCAGCTGTATTCTCTCCATCAGAATCCGAGAAATCTCGAATGGGTTCGTAAGAATAGGGTTCGAACTCAGCCATATTTGTAACTGTATTATCAAGCGTTCTGTTGTCCCAAACTATACACAATATAGCTGCGAAAATCCACGACTAATCACGACTAATGAAGGGCGAGAACACCAAAACAAAACACGGAGGAGAGCACCCAAGAAAGCATGAGCGCTTTGACGTCACAAGATGGCGGATGGTAATCCTTATTTGGAAGTAACCAGAAGAGAATGCTAAATAAATGGCGGACGTTCAATTGAGGCGAATTCTCTTAGTTTTCCATTTGAGTTGCACTGAAATACAAACTTTTTTCTATCGATTCTTTGTAATTTACTTTCTTTCTGTAATTTCAGGTCGTTTCAAAAATTATACCCTGTAGCCTTCCGTTCTCTTTTAAGTCAACGCGGGTTGAATATGATGTCTAAACCATTTAAATTACGTTTTTTTGCTTCGCTTTTACTGCGATCACGAGTACATTCCTTGCAAGATTGTTTAATGACTTACATGACAGATAAGTGTTTAATCGTTGCATGAATGAATGCCATGTAAAATAAGGACTTCACTTGGTATACTGGTAACAATTTTTGTTTAAGTATGGACAACCTCAACGGTTCTTCAAGCAGCAAGAAAACATATTCAAGTTCTGATAGCAAAAATGAAAACCCAGTACACGGGGAAAGCAAAGTTGAAGAAGCAAAACAAAAATCCAGACAGCTTCAGTATTATCACGGAAAGACCAGAGGCAAAATGAGAGATCAAGAGAATCCCAGTAGACAACTAAAGAGATATCACGGCGTTGTGCGGGAAGCCTGCAGCACTTTGCCAGCTTCAATGAGCACCACTGGATCAGTGTAAAGAATAAGTGAGACAAACATAAATGAAGAGATGCAGATCGGCACAACTGTGAAAATTCAGAATGAAGAAAAAGAGATTTCCCGTTATGACTTCGAAGACGAAGCTGCCTTGAATACTAGCACCACTTCTTCGTCAGCGGAGGAAAGTGGCAAATCATTTTCAGATAGTGACGATAGGGTTTCCAGAACGGAAAGTGAAGAGTGGGATAACGAACCAGAAGAGATGGTCCCCTAACGAAAAAACGAAGCCGCGACTACGCTTCCTGACGGGGAGAAGCCACTTTTTCAAGGCAGCACGGTATCGAAAATTTTATTGTGTCTTTAATTGTAAGCTTTGTTTTAAAGCACAATTTGAGTAAAGCAGCGTAGGCAGATCTCCTTCGCTTGTTAACCGCTTTGCTTGGAAACCGATGTAGACAAACGTTTCAGTCCGTGTACAAAATGAACGTGATCATGAAAGAATACTTTGGCTCCAAGGAACCTACAAAGATAAATTACTGTACTAATTGTTTACAGGCTGTTAAAGCCGACAAGTGCCCAAATGCCTAGTCAGGACTGTCGAGTTTTCTTTTTTTCTTTCCCATTTAGAAGAACTTGGCTACAAGAATCTCTTACATCCTGGGGGTTTTCTTTCAAAATTGTACAATATTTCGTTTACAATTAACACTGATGGAGTTAACAAATATTCATGTTCTAGGGCTGGTCATGTGTGGCCAGTTTGCATCTACAAATGTCCGATAGACACAAGGACAAAGTCTTTTACATAGGGACAAATAGTTCGTCTATGTCCCGCAAACTTCTTTTGATAAAGCCGCCAGACATTGTAGGGAGATTGCCCAGATCTTTAGTAGATCTTAAACATTCGAAAGCAACAGAACTCAAAACTGGCTACTGCATTATTCTTTGCCAGTTTTTAGCAAAATCCTAAGTCCCTTGTACATTTTTACTGGTCTCTTCTTGTCGGAGCAATTGGAATATTGTGTTCCGATTCAATATCGAGCGCAGATCTCGAACAGGCAGACGGCATGCTACAAGACTTTGTTCTTTTGATGGGAATACTGTATGCGCCAACACAGTGCACCATGAATGTCCATTTATTGCAGCATTTAGCTTATTATGTTTCACGCCGAGGGCCACTATGGGCATACAGTTGCTTTGCTTTTGAAAGCATGAATGCTTTTATCAAACCACTTGTTCATGGAACGCATCACGCTATGGAACAAATTGGATGTGCAATTGGCCTTGGTTTTGGTCTTTCTAGTTTTACGAAAGAAATTTTGCAAGATAATGACGTTCCTAAGGACAGCAAAATGCTGTTGCAAAGTCTTACAGGTTATTCTAAAAGTTCTCACAAAGTGTCTGCCAAAATTCAAACCTTATCGCGGATTTGAGAGTGATTGAATATAAAGACAGAAGCAATACGCTTTGTTATGGCAGAGTGACACTGTTTTTAAAGATACATGATTTTGGACTTTGCATTGGAAATGAACTGGAGGAAAACTCTGAGCCATTACCATTTTTTTAATGAGCAAGAATGCACTGAAGTACTACACTCTTTAACAAACAGTAAGCAAAGTTATCGTGACGTTTCAAGAAAGTATTGCAATAAATGCCTTGTAAAACATCAAACCACGCTCGGGAAGGACATTTGTTATATCTGTGGAGCAGATAAGACGTAAATGTGTCTTCATTGATATTCTCCCAACAATGCGTGGATGATTTCTCGTTTTCCCAATGTGAATGAACATAACTAAAAATTGTGCAAACATCAATTTTCTGGTTAGTCTTTACTGGTCTTATTTAGTGAGGATTTATTTATAGATGTAAAATGTCAGAGCATTAGAGTGCAGCTGCTGTTTTAAATTAAATTATTGTACGACTGAAATGTGAAGTTTATAACTCTGTGTTTGTCCTAATCAAGTGAAACTTTGACTCTGTTCTCGTTAAACTTAAACTGAATTTATTTTGCGCAAACCAAAGCTCGTTGAGAGTGCATAAAAAATATTATTTGCCATGAAATCAACCGCAAAGTGATCACATCGGTTATAGCGTGGTGACTGTTTATTTTCGAGCATCATATGCCGGTTTGCTGCATTATTTTATGCACATAATGGGCTGGGTGATAAATTCATACACTGACAAGAGAAATTCGCTGAGCAGGTTTGTCCATTCTAGCGAGGAGTCTATCATATTCTCTCAATTGCGGTCAAGTAAAAAGCGCGTAATTTCAGGCCTGGGTGATAAAAGGGCATAACAGGCCTGTGCAATCGGGCTGATAAATTGTTGAACGCAATTCCATTCGCTTTCGAGCATACTCGGACAAACTTTTGTTATAATTTTCCGGTTCTGTCCCTCTGAAAGTGATAAGACGTCCGATCAATCAGACTGTTATATGTGATCACACCTTCACTGATGAAAAAGGAGTGATCCTTCCCTGATCACTCCAGTCAGGCATACATCACGCCTTCTTTTTTTGTGATCACACTAAAAGGAGTGATCACACCCGTGATCACGGGCGTGATTTGTGATCACACTGTGATCACAAAATATTTTTACTGGGGATTTGCTTGGCTTGATGATTCCCATAGTTGTAATTTCTGTGGTAGGCAGAAGAGAAAGAATATAAATTTTTATGTCATTTTAAATACTTGCAAAACACTCATGGCAATGTTATTATAAAGATTTGCATAACTGGCAATGTGTTCAGTTCTACCGAATAAAAGTGTACTACCTATTCACAAAGTAATGTCAGTTAATTGAGTGTAAATATATTTCGTTCGAAGAGCAGAAGGTACCTGTAATTTTGGAAGTGGCTACAGAAAGGTAAACCTTTCTGTACCACATTTTATACCTGTTTATTTTGAGCTGTGTTTGATAGCATATCTACTAGACTTTTTTTACTACAGAAGGTTCATGGCTTGTTCTATTTGGTTAAATGTCTAACTTCAATAGCTCATTTCAAATTTATAGTGAAAAGGAATTTAAGTGAATTGCCCTCTACTTTGGCTTTTATCTAATGTTTCAGCAAGTTTATTAAGTCTACTTTCTTCTTAGTGTCTATACTGAAGACCAGCCGACTTTTTCAGGCTTGTTAATCTTTCAAATGACATTGGATGAATAATGCAAGATGACAGTGTTTTTACTCTGCTAATTGCAACATATGAAATTCCAGGAGTTCGTTCAGTTTTACCTATGTCAATCCATGCACTTGATAGTGTCTTCAGTCATCTTGAGTGCAATCCCCTGTTCGTAATCGGTTTAGCAACTCTCTAAATCTACAATACTCGTCACATTTGCTGGAACACCCATCCCCGTTTCCCCCTTCCTCCAATGTTGATTTCCACAACTACTAGTAGTCGCCCGAAAAATTCTCACACAACATTGAATTGGGGGAAGGGGGATGTGGTATAAAATGCAATCTTGTAACACGATGATTCTGACCATTCGCTAAGTGTTCCAACTAAATATGTCTAGTATTATAGGTATCGGAGAGGCTGAACATGTACGCACGCATGCACTGACGGAATGTTTGAAGACGAAACGAGAAAAATATGCAGTACCTCCAGACGTGGCGCTGGAGCGTTGTACCAAACGAGTCATCCTGGGATTTCGGCCCGTGCGATCGCTTTTGGACGCAGTTGGCCCTTCGCTGCTTTCTGCTACTGACCTTGCCTCCCGGTACGGCATTGAGAGAGGGATATGTCGGCCCCTAAACCATATGAGACAAATCCCACGCCTACTCACAGCTCCAAACCGCCCTTGTCATTACAATTTAATGTAAGATTTCGATGGCTTATATATTCGAGAGAATAGTCATTTTATTTGTCATATGGTAAGCACTGGAATCGCAGATTACAAAGTGCACGCATGCGCCCTGCCCAAGGTATCATACATGCATGCATAAAACTTTATTTCATCTCGAATTTCAGAATAATATCTTCGAGACATTACAGCTAACATACATGATATATACAGATACATAACTAAATATTAAATATTATTTAAAGATATATTAATCAAAACAAAAAGCCGCTGTACAAAATCCGGCCCTGGATTAGTTCAGTGGTACAGGAAAAATCAGGTAGCGCATTTCGCAACGTACTTAGTAAAAACGTAAGAAAAAGA
Source organism: Montipora capricornis (assembly GCF_036669925.1). Classification (NCBI taxonomy): domain Eukaryota; kingdom Metazoa; phylum Cnidaria; class Anthozoa; order Scleractinia; family Acroporidae; genus Montipora; species Montipora capricornis. The sequence goes on along the minus strand of NC_090888.1, from coordinate 37,905,690 downwards.
ACTAAGACCATAACTGGTTGTTCTAGGTTTATTGAGGGACAGAATGTAATTTCCACGAACATCATGTCCTGGAATTCGTCCACAGAAAGGCCAAAGAGACAACTTCACTGGTGCTGTGAACCGCCATGTTTACAACAGAGCAATTTAGGCGTTCCAGTCTGCATGAAATCATCTCTCACCTCTGTCTCGAGAAGACCAGAAACACACGACTCTTACGTCACGTTTATGCCCCTGTAGAATAAACCGAAATCTCAACTCCTTGTCAAAAGTTATCCAGCATCTTAATATTTTTGGTAGGCTACAATACTCGTCACATTTGTTGGAACACCCATCGCCGTTTCCCCCTTCCTGAACGGGGGAAGGGGGATGTGGTATAAGCTACGATCTTGTAACACGATGATTCTGACCATTGGCTAAGTGTTCCAACTAAATGTGTCTAGTATTGTAGTTTGTTCTTGTGTTGAGGCTTTAACTCTCCGGTTTGTTGGTGGTTTAACAACAGTGTTGAACATAAAATACGCTAAATGGCCCTGTTGTTGTAAAGAACTGGAAGGCTTTGAGTGATAAAGAGGCTTATCTGCTACGGGGGGCAATTGGGCAGGATCACCGACTGATATTATTGACTTACCACCAAAGAGTTGATCAGTTAAACCAGTAGCTTGCCTGCATCGTTTGTCAACCCATGCAAATATTTTTTGGCCTAGCATAGAGTATTCATTAATTATAACTGATGTTTTTGAGGGTATTTTGCAGTCTTACAAGGCTTTGCCCAGTTAAGTCTTTGTTGCCTTTTACACCAACAGGAAGTTTCAAGAGTGAATGGATAGTACATCCATGTATGCTGAATGCAGCCTTGCCAGTTGTGGCAGTCACAGCACAATAGGGGTGACTATTGCACCCATTTTGACTTTTGCGATAGTATTGCGATAGTTGAAACACCATTGCAATAGTATTGCGATAGTGGTGATACTATTGCAATACTATTGTGATAGTGACATTTCGGTGTGACAATTAGTATTTCATTGAGATGTTTGATATCAATGCCCCATTCCATCTTCCCTGTACAATGCAAGTTATACAAAATTGAGAAAAAAATAAAAATCCACTCATTTTCTGCATTTTTATTATGCAAATTGAACATAATAGTGTGTCACAGAAATGCCTATCAACATCTCACTTCAATCTTATTAACTTGAACTGTCAACAGCCGTTAAAGCAAAGTACTGTAACACATTTTTGGATACAAATTGCCTCTTGCATACTATACTCACTTCATAAGAGTTTTTGTAAGTTTTGTGAATCATTCATTAGAAATATTAACAAAAGTAATAAAATACTGAGATCTTCCAGAAACAGGGAAAATGAGCAATAAATGCAGTCCAGGAGCAGATGGCTTGATGCAATAATTTTGCTAAGGATTCCAATTCTTCTTGAGAAAAATTAATCTATCTACATGTTCCGATTTCAGTTGAGACCTTTGGGCAATGACTATATCCCCTGCTGTAGAGAACACTCTCTCTGAGGGAACTGAAGG
>NC_090888.1:37881656-37899156 GCF_036669925.1 Montipora capricornis | reverse complement strand
TGTGGCATTAAGCTTATGTGTGAAAGTAGATCGGATAGACTAGTCCATGGCAAGGTGCTACAAACATTCTCATCAGGAAGTACACCTCCTTTTAAAGTTGAACTAGTAACTGCAGTTTGATGGAAGTCTAGCTTTGTTGCCAACATAACTAAATGTGTTTGGTTTCAACTACAATCCTTGCATCTGGTTTTGTTTCTTTGCCTCTTCAAAAAAAAGACATATTTACTAAAACAGTGTTGACTGTTATACCGTATGTGCCAGTATTTGTAATAGCTACACAAAGAACCAATACATGAGGTGTTTGGAACAGTTTTCTTTCGGAAATTTTTAAGTTTTTGTCTAGATACTTTTCTTTTCAAAACTTTGAGAAGTCTATAAACAGTAATTCGAGATGGTCCTCGATCTCGTATTCTTTTCTTAGTTGTTTTTATTGCAGACTGAAATTCGTCTAAGGGTTTTACAGCTGTAGGACTGTTCTGAATGTGTCCTAACCCAGCAGCACTGCTATTGACATTACATTTATATGAGCCTAAATAATCACTGTCTAGGGTTGAATTTATCGAAACCCTACATGAAAGCTGTGTACAACTCTCAGGAATTAACTTTCTGTTGATTTTATTGCTCGAGTTACAAACTAATCCGATTTTGCAAGAAAGTAGCTTATTTTGTTTTCCAAATGAAAACTGAGCAACACTGAATTGTTTCAGTCTGTTATCAGGAGATGACACTATCAAGTCCCTCCTATCGCATCTCCATAAGTTTCCTAAACCACAAATCATGTCTGTCTTACTCTCACTGGGTAAGTTTGCTTTCTGGCCAGAAATCGTTCCCCTTTGACCAGTCCGGGAGAATGCCAGTTTTGGAAGAAGCCAGAACAATGGATTACGTCACGAACCATAACATGATCACCATGCCGATGAGCATTTTCAAAACATTAAAAATGGCGGCCGAGCGTGGTGGAATTTAGGAGTAAAAGTATTTGCTTTAATTTGGATTATATACGGAAAATAACTGTTCTTGTGCTAGAATATTGAGCGTAACATGCACCTGATGCTCAGAGCGTTAGTAATGTTGATGCTACTGGTACAAAACCAAGGTTCAGTCGGTTGCACCAAAGATCTGCCAAGGTTAGGCCAATATGTTGAAGTGTTGTATCGAAAAAAGCAAAGATCGACGTGAAAGATCGTTTGTGTAACTTGTACGGAATTTGACCTGGCTATGTAATTTCAAACTTCAAACAGGTAAACAGTTTTCCAAGTCTTTGCCATTTTATTCCATGTTTATTGAGCCTATTAAAATACGTAATAAGATAGTTTTTGTTTGCAGTTATTTGTCTAGTAAATATTCGGTTTTGTTTAGCCTGGTCGAATTTTTAAAGGTCAAAAGTGATGCAGTGTTTCTTAAAATCCACAAAGAGTGCAAAACCAACGTTATGTGGTTTTCGATCGATGTAGTCTTCCCACCGGATTTTTTAAGTCATAGATGAACACTGATAATTAAAGGCTTTCATCCAGTGATTTTTCAAGTGTCACTGTTTGCTTTTATCTCAAGATAATAATCCATCGATAGTCTAACTACTGTTTTGTCGCTGTCAGATACTACTGTTACTTATTTTTATCTGAGCAAAACTCGACATTTTTCTAAATTCCGTGGGCAGAAAATTGGTCACACTCTACACTAGAAGATGTTTTGGAATAGTGTTAAAGGCTTGGAGGAATGGCTAGCCTGTGTATATATTAGTAGAACCAAGAAGAGTAGTCTGCTCGTGATGTGTCAAATGTGTCCCATTTTCTTTAAAGTACAATTATTAAAATTAAAATTATCTCAGAGTTTTGCCTTTGTTGTCATCTTAAAGCTTAAGTTGAAAAGGGGTTTGCAAAAAGATACACAGAAAGTTTGGATAGTGGGACTTTCCCCAAAAGAAATTTCTCTCCCCTTTCTTCACAAAAATGCTTATTGCATAGGTTTTCCAAAATTGTTGTGGCTGCTTTAGATTGAGAATTTCCTTCCTTTATTTTGTTTGACTTCTCAAACAATTCAGTGTGATGCCTCACATTGTTGTGAATGCATGCACTGTTTATAAACTCTAACATTTCTGAAGGCCCTGTATAATATGCGTGTTCTAATTAATTAATTTCAGGCAGTGCTTAAATGTAACATTGCTTGATCTAGTAGCTGTGTTGGTAGTCTCACTGCTTACAAGTTGTAATGTTGCAACCTCATCAAATATTGAAAGAAGACAAATGACTGAGAAAACCAATGTAAAGTATTGTTTATTAAATTTTACTTCTTTGCCTTTTTGCAACCATCTTGAACCTAAAATAAGAAAAAAACAGAATTAAGATGATGATGATAATACATGTTTATAGTGCCTTTTTCCTTCGGGCCCAGAAACGCTTGACACGTGACAAATTAAAAATATCACATAAAAGATAATCATTAAAAATATCAAATTACCTTGGAAATATTTTAACTATCTGTGGGGTGGACATGGTGGTAGTGAGAGGGAAGGGTTGTCTTTTTATCTCTCACACTTCTTCGTGTGACAATTTTCTTACTGAATTACTTCTTAGACCTTTTGTATTTTAACTTCTGTACTCTAAAACATGACCCCCTTTATATCAGTGTTTATTACACTGACGGGGATATCCTGACATTATTTATTATTATTATTATTATTATTATTATCTCAATTTAAGAAGAGTTTAATAAAGTATGTTTTTGCATTAATTTTTTTATTAAAAATTATTATTATTATTATTGTTATTATTATTATTTATTATAATTATTGTTGTTGTTGTTATTATTATTATTATTATTTCATTTCAGGGTGCCTTTAAATATCAAATTAACTTCCAATCTTCAGCTTGATTTTATTCATGAAGAAACAAGTTGAAGTTAAGTGGCAGAGATGCTCTCCATACATAGAATTGACAAACCTCCACTCCCATTACCCCTTCTTTGTCGATGTTCCTTAACCTCCCTTGGATAAGACCCAAAGTCCCCTCCAGGCATGCACTTTCTCCAAGGGATGTAGGCTCCACCTCCTACCTTCTTCCCCTTGATCCAATTCTGGGAAGGATGGGGAACTTTCATTGTTGTGGGCAAGCCTGTAACAACTCTACAGGAGGGCAAACATCACTGTATCAGTTATGAATTGGGGGGGGAGGGGGTGTACTCCCAGAAAAATTAAGTGGGGGTCTGCTGCCCGCTTCCCAGAACCCTTACCCTATTTATGACCAAAATCTGTGATATTCTCTACCCTTTCACTACTGAAATAAGTAGACCTGTTTCCATAGTAATGACCTGACCAAAAATTTGAAACCAATTTATGACCTGACCCTTAATTCAAAAACCCTGTTTCAGACCTGCGTTATGATTAGTTTCCCAAGTACAATGGTAAACAGCTGTAAACATAATTTGTGAATGGCTTTCGATTTTCTTTTTGATAATCATGAAAAAGTGCCTTTTTTTTTTAAACCATACACATATCAAAACTAGAGAAGAACCAATTTATGACCAAAATGGTTGAACCCCATACCCTTTGTGGCCGTACATACCCATATAACAAATATAAGGGAGTACCCCAAGGTGCTTAACATGCATCCCAGGGAATTGTTATTGTGTTTTCAAAATTTATTAAGATTAGAACTCACTTAGTCTCAAATGCCTACCCTTTCACATTCAAGACCTTTCCCTCGTAAAGTAAGTCAGCCAGTATTTCATTAAGGAAATACTGAACTCGTCCAACTGGTTTGCCAAGGACATCCTTCATCAAGTACGATTTTCCACCAGATTTGGACTCCATCTTTGTGTTGGCGATTTTGTCTGGTAGGTAATCTGGTACGAAACACATAAGTGCCTTCTCGTCCTTTCCACCTTCTTCTTTCCTCACATCAACCTCCATTCCTGGCACACATTTCACGCGGAAAATGTGATACCTAAACGCATAATTTCTTCTCGGTTAAGAATTTCACGCTGCTCAACATGCTCAAATCGATTAGCTTACCCCTTGATCTTGCCATTTGATATAGTAATGGTGGGAAAACAGCACTGAGACTCAACACCATGCCCTCAGCACGTGGCATGATTATGTAAGGCGACACAATCAAACGTTCTTCTTAAACTAGCACTATTCTGTACTTACTTCTTTTAGCCATTGCAACAACAGAACAGTCTTATATATCGTAGGAAGAAGTTGAAATGACAGAAAAGCTCTTTGTGCGCAAAAAACACGCACCACCTCAAACGTGAACAAATGAAATTTCTTGGCGGTAAAGTTTTACGTGCTATTCTCGATGAATGAATGAAGCTTTATTTAATCTCGGGATTGATGAGGTTGACTAGACCTCTAGCAAAGAAAAATATGCTAATAAGCCGAGAGAAATAAAGAAACGGAAATCCAAAAACTATTTACAGAATAAGACTTAAAAATTACATGACATAGCTATATGCAATAAAAAAGCCCAATTACTCAAAAGAACATAGATATGATATAGAATTAACTAAAACCTTAGCTGTCTGACTGCTTTTTTAAAGACTGACAATGTGCTTTGGGATCTTAACGTATCAGAAATCTTGTTCCAAGTAATAGCCGCCAAGTACTTAACTGAGTTCTTGCTGTAACGAGTCGTATTAGGTTTCGGTACTTGCAGCTTATTAACCCCTCTCAGATTTTTGATGTTGTCTCTTAACCTAAATAGGTCTCTCAGATATTCAGGTGGATAATTGTTAATTGTCTTAAATACAATAATTAACAACAAGTTCTGGATACGTCAATCCACAAGGCTGTAACCAATACGATCACAAAGAATGCTAGTTTGTGAAGACTCATCACTGTACAAGTAACGAAGAGCTCGTTCATACAACCTATCCAGCTTATTACTATCAGACTTTAAACAGTTATGCCAAATGGAGGAACAGTAATGAAAATGAGACATAATGAACGAATTATAAAGGCAAAGTTTGGTCCAAAACGATAAAATATTCTTTAGTCTACAGAGAACATCTAGTTGCTTTCCAACTTTCTTGCTAATTTTCGTAATGTGTTTTCCAAAATTCAGGGAATCGTCCAATGTTAGCCCAAATAGATCTACCGTATCAAGTAGTGGTAGTGCAACACCTTCAGCAAATAATGATAGTTTGACATTGGGTTTTCGCGAGAGAACCAGGGCCTTGCATTTTTCAGTGTTCAAGATCATCTTGTTATTAATCGATCCTGATTGGTTGATTGCTAAGGGAAGGTGACAACCATTTAACGTGATTGGCTAGATTTTACATTTTTTTGCGGGAAATAGGGGGGATGGTTTTGTGCCTGGCTGTGATCGTCACAAACCAGTTCGCAAGAAAAAACGTGAAAAACTAAAATGATAATGAGTAATTCATTGCCAGATTTGACGAAAGAGTCAAATGTAGAATCTGCCATTCCTACCGAGTATGCATATTTTCTATATTTGAAACTATTGTCTATCTCCTTGTGCTTGCGCTGCCAGTGAAAATGAGGGTTAATCATGAGGAACAACCCGCCCCTAAAGAATCTTTTTTTTTCTTGCAGAACGGCCGACAAAACGTCTCAAGATGTTCCCAAAGCACGTTCTTCCAGAGGAAAAGATAAATTCATATTGATTAATAAGGGGAAAGACAGATCAACGTGCCTTTCCAAACAAAGAAGCACTGTGTTTAAGAAGGGGTATATTTTGCACAAGAAGACCGGCGTGGTTGTGCTACTGATCGTTGAAAACAAACGTGAACGGCGCTTTTTTGGCACTGGAAATCTCAAAACACAATTTATGGAAGGCACATTGCGAAGCAAGGGGTTGTCGGAGGTTAAAGAAAATTATTTCCAGGGATCAAAAAATGACAAAGAAAACAATGGTGTGCTGCCGTTAGGGGAAAACACCTAGCCCTGCTGGAGTCAACCCTCCAGTGGTTTAATCTCGTATTGCAAAGATACTTAACTCGCATCCAAGGCGAAGTTTAGATCCTGTACTAGAAAATTGGGATACATATGTTCTTAATGTTCTAACAAACAAGGCCGTACCTGTTACACTGGCCAGCGACACCCATCAGAATACGAAATGAGTTTTTTAACTGGACCAAAATTATTATAGTTCTTGATACTCTTGCTATTTCACGTTATTTTTTTTCCATGTGGAAAATTGGTGGACTTCAGATGGTGACAATATATAGTAGTTATCTTTTTCTAATATACTTAGGACTGAAAGACCTTTCACCGTTTAAATGAAATGAATCAAATAAATGGCTATTATTTACAACTCCCATGTAGCAAATATTCAATTTACAACAGTTTGACATAATAAAGGGAAGGAGTACCCACCCACCAAGAAACAAATGAAAACAAGATAAAACAAAAACAAAATTCTGTTACACTCTCCCCCGCTCCCAACATCAATAAAGCAATAAATAAATAAATAAATAAATAAATAAACTAACAAACAAATAAAGAAAGAAAGAAATTCCTATTCTTTACAGCTTGCGATATGGAAAAGGGAAGGAGTATCCACCAACTCCCTTAACAGAAGAAAAAATAAAACAAAAACAACATTCTACTACATTCCCCATCCCCCCAAAAAGAGTCAACATGTTACTACTGTAAAAGTTGGCAGTCACCAGTCTGGCATTAATTAATCAGTTACATATTTAAGGAGCTATTATATGGTTTAGATTACTTCCTAACTTATAAGCAGCCCTATATTTGAAGAATTCCTTACTCAATACTCAAACTGCAATTCTGTGTCAATGTTTAGACAGTCAAGGTGCTCTTGCACTTCATCATGAAAAGCTATAATATCAGTTTTGCTAGTGGAATCCACCCGCTTGCTTATTTGGCCCAGTCTTTCCAAAAGAGCTTCTTTTGTTACTTCATCAACTATTGATGCAATTTTGTCTTTACTCTTTCTCAAAATTTTAGCCTTGGTCAGGCTTGCAATGGCAGTTTTTGGTTCTCTCTCCTGTGCTGTTACATAGACATCTTGCAAGTCAAGCTCGCTCCTTTGCTTGCCTTCAACGAAAACACCAAAATAGACTTTCTCTCTGTTTTTCGGGCAATCTCAACCATGTTTACCAACTCTTTGTCCAGCTGGATCTTTCCATTCACAGAAACATGCGACTATTCAGAATATGGGGACAAAAGATACCTTGAAATATAGTCATATATAACTTTAACCCAGTGAATTTCAGTGTGTTACGAGGATAGCAACCTAGAATGTCAGGAAATTTGTGTGCGTGGGTGTCTGTGGTGAAGGGAGTAGGGTTATGGTGGAGGAGACATGGTAAGAATAAATAAGTGTTAGGTCTGTAAGCCTTTCCATATTTTGTGAAATAAGGGGGCATGCCACTTCAAGATACAATTTAGTCCAAAGGAAAAGAAAAGTCAAGACTTGGGGATACTAAAATGTTAACAGTGTATTCCGATTTGTTTAATTATTATATGCCTTTTGTAATGTCCCAAAAAAATATTCATTCCTGAATTGAAATCCTGACAAAAAATTATGTTTGCTTTCCTCAATGTTCAGCCTTCTAGCCCCCTTTCAAGCACCATCTCTGAGTTGGGGGTGTATATTTCCAAAGACTTCACAATAAAGACCAAAAAATTACCTCTCCTTTCTCAACTTTACCCTCCATGCCAGAATCTCATCAACAAGACTGTCCCTTAGTCTGGAGGTTGCAGCTTCATCCTTTGGATCATGTACTCCAAGCCAAGAAAGGACATTTTTCCTAAGCTGTTCAATAAAGAAATGAATTATTTTATATTTTACTACAACATTAAATTGCAAATAGAGGTGCAAATGTATATTGTGTCTTGAGAGCACTACATAAAACTATTCTAAAGAGCATAAAGTGGGTGGTAATTTCAAAAAAAAATATTTGAGTATGGTATATTTCTTTGACAGAGGACTACTGAGAAGTTTAATTTATAAAGATGACTACAGGAAATAATTACCCACTGAGGCACACACATAGGAATGTTATGACAATCTGTGAACGTACTTCTAAAAGACTGTCATGATTCCTGAAAACAGTCAACCATTCCATAGCACTCATTGCTACAACAGCCCATGACTTGGAATCCTTGTTTACCTCTTCTAATTGTGCATCAAGACCTTCCCCTCTTGGATTGGTTTCCACTTGTGGTGATAGACTCAGTCCTCTTTGTAAAACCGCCAAGTTCACAGGGATACAAAGTACGTTCACATCTGAACAGAAATAGGGACGAACAGGTGTAGAGAAAAATACATTCAAATGAGGCCATTCAAATCTCTCTACCAAAGATAACAGTAGTCATAACAATGGTCAAAATATATTGCAGAGCCCCCTGCTATCACCTGTAAGATTATCATATAATTTATAGCAAATGGCTTTCAGTTTCAGAAGGATAAAGCTACCCCTGAAGTTTAATTATAACAACTTACCTGTCTCGCAATTCTATCAGCTGATACTTTGAAGAGTATGGGTGGATACTAAACATCGGAGCAAAGGACACCATTCCAGTGCTGACATATTCATAGTTGTTGCGACGAATGCCAATGTGATACACTTTGGTAGCACCAAGGAACCTCCAAAGCTGTTCAAAGATGAAAAGGTAATTTGGATCCTGAACACTCTCCATCCAATCATAGAGGAAATCATTAACAGACAGAGGCTTTCCCTGCATTTTCCTCTCACGCACATATGGTACTAATAGTTCTGACCACAGTCCCTTCTGAAGAATTTCAACTATGGTCATGGCATGGTGGTGCTTGGTTGCACTCTTTGCATATTTCAATGCAGCATCAGATGTAAAGCCCATTTCCTTTGCAAGGTCACACACCATAACATCCCAGTTTAATGCAGAGAATGTCTTAACCATGTTCATTTCAACATAAAGTGGGCCGATCCTCAACACAACCCAGTCAAACTCTCGTGCAGATGGCACTTCAATATTGTTGTGGCTGTTCTTGGCATGTTGTTGCCACTCTTTTCCAAAGAAAGAAACTTGCTCAATGTTCCTGTCCACAGCACAGGTCATGCAAATTAGGGTGCTGTCAATGATCGACGTGGCTAAGAGAAATGGGGAACCATCAATTGTAACACAAAGCCATTCTCTGGAATCAGATCCTGTGTAACCATAACTTGTAATTTTGGCTGCCTTCCCAATGCTACGCAGCACTTCTGCAACTGCTTTGTATGATCCAGGATTCACAAAAAGTGGATCTGACACAGTGACGTTCAACCCTTGTGTGCCATGACCTGTGGGGACATACTCCCACTCAACCTTTGCTTCTTCTTCGTTGGTTGTAAACTTGGCTACAACAGGTGCTGATTCAGGAACGTCTTCCACTGTCAAGGAGACTTCTTTGAAACTATGGCTTTGCTGCACAGGCTCCACAAGAGCTGTTCCAAGAATGTCCTCACCTGTCAATTTATTTTCAGCTGCTTTTAAATTAACTCGACAGGCTTGATTGATGCACACACGCTTCTGTTTTGGCATTTCAGTAGCACAGTTTGGACATGTTCTTGAGGTTTTTTTCTTTTCAATTTCACCAACCTTCACATCAATGTCATCCTGTAAGTGTCCTCACTGGAACTGTACTGCTCTGCAGCCACTGCTTTTAAACAGTCATGGATGACCAATTTATTCTGTGGAAAAAGTGAAAAAGAATTTAAAAACAAAAAGATAATTAACAATTTCTAAATGAATAAAATAACTCAGTCAAAAAGCACTTTTTCAGTGCAAAATTTAAATATCAAATGCACACTGATGCATATGTAGCCTTATGTGCAAACTCGTTTCCAGGGTCTCTCATCTCACCGCCCCAGGGGGAAGTAAGATTAGAGACTCTGGGAACGCGGGTTGCCTTATGTGTAAGAAAACCGCAAGAGTAAATGTAAGCTAAATATAATGCATACAAAATATTTCCTTTTAATTCATTTCTAGCATCTATGAAAACAAGGAAAGAACAGTAATGGATGAAAAAAATGCAGGTTACACCATTCAAATGCGACTACTTTTATCACTTTAGAACTCACTTCATATCTCAAGATTTTCTCCTCACAGCTAGAAATCTGTAAACTATTGTGCAGTTTAGCAGCTACAGTTTCATCTGACTGCGTTTGCGACAGTGTGCTTTGCCACCTTCTGAAGATTTGTAACAACAACAATGAAAAAAGAGGAGTTAATTATATTCTGGAGTGCAAAGACCATATTTTAGAAGGGTTAAATTAACCTGAAAACTCAAGAGAGATTTAAAACTATGACATAAATGTGCAGTGTGTATGCAGTATTTTACATTAATTGATGTGATCCTCACCAATAACAAAGGTAGATTCCTGTCACCTGGTACCCTTGCACCGCACATCAGTGATCATAGATTGATTTATACAGTGATGAGAATCTCTCTTGCTCGTAAACGATCTAGAAAAGTCACATGCAGAAGCTACAAAGCATATGATAAAGAACGATTTGATGATATTGATGACCAGGCCTGGGCTTTCAGTAAACTCTTTTCGGATATTGCTAACGAACATACCCCTATTAAGCAATTTGACAGCCGTGGGGGACAGCTTCCCTATATGACACCCGAATGGAGGCGTGCTATTAGACATAGAAATAGATTATGAAACAAATACAGGAAATTTAAGACAGAAGTTAATTGGTTGGCCTACAAGCAACAACGAAACTTGTGTACATCTCTGAGGAGGAAAGTCATAAAACAAATAACCTATCATCTGACCCAAAGGAATTTTGGAAGCTCTTTGGCCCTCTCTTCCGCTCTAAACAAAGAGGAACTAATGATATCACTCTTTTGGAGGATGATGTACTTATTACTGACAAATAACATATAGCTCATATTTTCAATCAGTTCTTCACTCATGTTGCTGATAATATCCCTGAACCTGATCCATCTCTGTATGGCCCAGATTTTCTCCATCACCATAGTATCGAAACCATCACTAGCCTTATGGACGGTAATCCTTCAGCTGACTTCTGTTTCAACAATACTACTCCTGCTGTTGTTACTGATATTATCAAGTCATTACCTGCCTCTAAAGCTATCGGTCATGATGATATTCACACAAGGCTGGTAAAAGATAGCATCAGCATCTTAGCAAGACCTCTGTGCACTCTCTTTTTAACTCTTCAATTGCCAGCAACTGCTTTCCGACTTGTTGGAAGTCAGGTCAGGTAACGCCAGTGTTTAAGAAAGACACCGAATACCTCAAGGAAAATTACCGACCCATAACTGTTCTTGTCACCTTTAGCAACATTATGGAGCGTATTCTATCACAACAGCTTGTTAACTTCTTTGAGGAGAAGTTATCACCATATTTATTTGCTTACTGTCGGAATTATAGCTGTCAGACTGCCCTGCTGCGCATTTTGGAGGAATTGAGAATTGCCTGTGACCATAAGTCCATCGCTGCCATTGTGGGTATTGACTTAACAAAGGCTTTTGATTGTTTCCCACATGATCTTCTACTAAGCTGAAATCTTATGGTTTATCCAGCGATAGCTTATTACTGTTAAGAAGCTACCTCACTGATTGTTTTCAGAGAGTCAAAATTGGGGATACGTTGTCCGACTGGACAAGGATAAGGGTCTGTACTAGGACCACTATTATTTAACATTTTCATAAATGACCTTTTGCACATTTCATGCAGTTCCGAGATTAACACTTATGCTGATGATACACAATTCTTTACTAGTGACCAGGATCCAGACACTATCCAACTTTCAATGCAGGGTGACCTTCAATCTGCCTCTGAGTGGTTTCAGTCAAATGGCATGGGTCTTAACGTCGACAAATGTCTCTCAATGTGGGTTGGATCCAATAGTGAAGATCTTTCATTGCAACTTAAGAACAGGAACCTGCAGTTGAGTTCCTCCATGAAACTTCTGGGTATAACGATTGACAATGCACTAAATTTTCATGAGCATGTATCCGGACTAGTTTGCAAAGTCAGTAATCAACTCCAAGTGCTGCAATGACATAAACGTCTTATACCAACCGGTGCTAAGAAAGGTCTATATGATTCATTTATATGATCACATCTAAATTACTGTTCCGCTATCTGGCTTCATTGCGGCAAAAAGAATGTTGATAAACTGGAGAAAATTAATGAGAGATGCCTCCGCTTTGTCTTCAATGACCTTCATAGCACTAATGACGAATTATTAGACTACATTAACCAACCTTGTTTACAAGACCGCAGGATACATGATATGTTGACTCTCACTTATCGAGCACTCAATGGTAACACCCCAGTTTATATTAAGAATTTACTCAATGTCAAAGATACCACCTATAACCTACGAGGCCAACATCTTCTCAATGTCCCCAGGGTCAATACCACAACCTATGGCCTACATTCTTTCCATTATTTTGCTTCTAAACGCTGGAACTCGTTACCTAACTCACTTAGGACCGCTCGTACAACCAATGCATTTAAACTAGCTGTTAATCAAATTAAAATTGATCGTGATTGTTGTCCTTTCTGTAATTTAGCTTAACTTTATATCTTAATTATTGTACATTATTACATAAATGTAAATATGTATTTATTTATTATGTACATTAATTCTTAGTCTATTTAGTATATTTTATATATTATTTTATTTCTTCGAAGATATTACCATAATTGGTTGCTATCTGTAATTCTAAGTCAAATAAAGGTTCTTACTTACTTTCTTACAAAGGGATGCATGTTGCCCTTGCTTTTTTATGCAGAGAATAGAATTGCATTTTGTACTTCTCACTATGACAATATTACTATCAAGTGGTTGAACTTGAGTACTACAAATTTTTATGGGACTTGAATTGAAGGGATGCACACATAAGTGCATTGTTCTTGACTACAGTATTTGAATGGGTACAATGCAGTTAGAATTCCTAAAGTTCTGAGCAGTTTGTGCTCTCGTCAATGCAATTATTATTCTATTTCCCATCTAACAACTTAGGCAATTACCTTGGAGCCAAATCTTCTCTCTTCTGAAGAGTACCACCTGCATCAACCTCTGCCTGGCAGACACTAGTCAAAATGTTCACACGTGCCTTCTTCCCCACTTTAACTTTCCACTTCCGTTGAACAATCTCATCATTGTCAAATGCAGTGACACAATCACCAGATGGAAAAGACAGAGGAACAGCTTCCAGGCTATCTCTCCAACCAGTCACAGTTGAATAGCTACCACCAGGCAGAATCTTGCTGACTACATTAAGCACAAGCTTTGAATTAGTAATAGTAAACAGCAGCAAGTTTACTAAAAAGCTGAACGGTAAAACAAATTGATCGTTACATGCCAGGAAATAGAGATGCTCGACAGCCAAACATTTCTGAAGATGAGATGTTTTCGGATCAGAAACACCATCAACCACTGCTGTGATAACCTTATTGCGCCGCTGAAGCCAAGCCTGTGTCGATATTCTTGATGATGTCAATGTTTTTGTATGTTTGACAGAATGACTGTGTATCCTGAATAACATCGTCAAATTGACCACGGAGCAAATTGTAAGCCAAAATATGCAGAGAATCCACAGAAAGGGTACAAATGGCCCCCTTGATGAGCTCTTCCCTGTTACTGCCATTTAAAAGGGAGCTAACTTCAACGATTTGCTCACTGAATGGGAGTGCCAGGCTTGCCTTCACAACACTCTCAGTGTCTCCACCCTCCTCCATTTCATGCATTTCATCTCAAATTGTCCATAAACAAAGAAAACACAACACAGTCATCATCAATGTCACATTCACTGTCCTCAGAAGCAGTGTCTGTACTACTTTTAATGTCCTGTTCCTTCTGATATGATTTGGTTTTAGGTGCTATTTTCTTTTTTCTACCCAGTGTTGATTTCTTTCTTACAGGTACTTCTTGGCATCACATTACACTGAGCTCCAGTGTCAATCTTAAATGGTATGGTACAATTATTGATCTGAAAATTTACATACCAATCTTTGCCTGCAACTTGTTCGGATCCAATAGTACCAATAAAGAATGGCTGTTCATCTCTGGCACTTTCGTTACCAACTATATGAACTTCTTTTGTGGTTGCTTTGCACACTTTGGCCTTGCTCTCTTGTGACGATATCCACAAAACTAACACAAACTCATACCTGCCGTTCCCGCTCTCATATACACTTTCTCCTCTTTCTTTATTGCCGATTTGTCTGGCTCCTTGCTCGATTTCACCACATGTACTTACTTTTTCTTTAGTCAAAACCTTGAGGTGTGCTGAACTGATTTCAGCTGCTCTGCAGATATCAATTATAAGATAATAAGGTAATAGTACTTTATTAAAAACTCTCTTGCAGTAAAACAACTGAATTAACGAGTATGTTTTACAATCTTAAATTATCTAAAATACAATAATTTACAAGTATAGCAATACTTGTGATACTATCAATTAGTCACATAAAATATTTAAAAGTAAAAAAGTTTTCTACTCTCTTAGTCCTCCTACAGGCCTGCTTGGTCCGGAAAAGATAAGACTTTTGTGTTTTCTGCCTTAAGGGATAGTTAGGCACGTCCAAGAGTGGACTGGGGAGCAGATGATGCAAAGGGAGGCTGGGGGACTTCATTTTCGCCATATATTTGTAGCACAAGTGTAACGTCAATGCACGTTTCTAGACTCAATTCTGACTCTCTGAGAAGTCGAGCCCTCACTGTATCATTATTTACACCACAAACAATCCTATCACGAATTAATCCATCCTTAAGCTCTGCAAACTCACACCTTGATGCCTTGTTTCGTAAATCTGTCATGAAGGCATCAATTGACTTACCCTCCAGTTGATTCCTTGAAAAAAAAGAATGCCGCTCAAATGTTAAATTCTTCCCTGGATTGCAATACCTCTCAAACTTCACCATAATCTTATCGACTTTCTTGTTATCATCATCCGCATCCCACTGAAGCATATTGTAAACCTCCAAAGCCTCGGATCGGGCCACGTGCAGCAGTGTCATCGCTCAACTTTTCCATCTTTTCTAGCCAATTCTCTGGGAAATTTCCAGTGAATGCTAAAGCACTGTGTGACTGTAACTTATCCATATTATAAAGTTTCTTCTGACACCATATCATTAAGACTGAATTTCAAGATGGCGTTTTCCCGCTAGTTTCCATGCCCAAAGGGTCCCGACATTATTCTATCATTACAATTTACACAGCTTCCACAAATGCACCCGCAACAGCAAATGAATAGATGCCGGCTGACAGAGGTCAAGGTTAACTTTGTGGAAAGCATGACTAAGCAATTCGTCCATCGAAATATGGTTTTCTCTTAAGTGCCTAAATCTCGCAGTTCCTGGGTTTCCATCCACCATGAAGTCATTAGCAGAACTATACATGGACCAGAACTCGAACTGAGGAACAGCAAATAAAAAATGATTTCGCAAGCAGAGTTGCGCTAATGGAGGTGCTTTTAGCAACGTCGGACAAAAGATTGACAAGAAAAACAAATTTTTGTTGTTTCAGTATGTTTCAAGATTTGTTGTCTCCAAATGCGACAAAATCAAAATTTTCTGAATAAACAATTTTCGTTTGTGAGTTTACAATACTAAGTATATGAGCTGGAATAAAAGTTTCTCAAACATGACATAACATCGAAAAGATATGTTCCTGTCGTGCGGTAATGGAGAGGCTTTTAGCAACGTCTGACAAAAGATTGACAAGAAAAACAAATGTTTGATTTTTTGTGATTTTTATTGTTGGTGTCTTTGTGTTTGTGTTTTACTTCTCTAATAAGCGCTTGAGGTTGACAGATATTTTGCTAAACGTTTCTGTTGGTATTATTTATGCCAGAGGGCACACTTGATTATGGAAACAAGCTGTTTTTAATACAAGCCATAGTTGAAAAGAGAAGTAAAAAATATATATATATATATAATTTCTTCTTTTGAGTAGAACGTATTTTGTAGAACACTCAACTCAATCGATTGGGGAGCAATAACTATGACTTCACACAAGTTTAGGTTTCACGAGTAACCATCGTTTTAATGCTACAGAACTGTTTCGTATGGTGCAAGTACCACACTCATCAGGCAATTTAAAAAAAAAATATATATATATATATATATTCGAAAAGAAGCTTTAAAAGTAGAGATTGAACGACATATTGTAACTTACTTCCTAACTGACCGACGAAGATCAATATAGGAAATGTACAGCAAAGGCGATTTTAGTTAATACACTTGACTGAAACGAATCCAGTACTTGACAGCAACGGGCGTCCAGAGAGTTGTATAGATGTGTTGAGATGTAAACAAGGCCAGTAAATACAGGATTTTTGCTCTTAATGTGAGATATGTTACCGTATATCAAATTTCCAGCAGAATTCTTGCCTATAACTCACCTGTCAATTTTTTTTATGACTAAATTATTAGGAGCATTTCTGTACTTTTCGCAAAACGTAGTACTGCAGCCATAGCATTTCTGTACATTGGAGGGTAGCCTTACGATCTCATGTGTGTAAGGAGACAGACCAGAGTGTCTTTGGTAGGGAGGTGGCACACTCTGTTGAGGGGAAGATGCATGTGCTGGGAAAGTCGTCTCAGCAGAGAAGGTAGTGAACACGGGCAGGCTAGACCACTGAGATGAAATATAGGACAGCTTGCTGCTGTTATTTGATGTAACTGTTGATGCAACAGGGGACATAGAAGGGGGACCATTGAATTGTGGTGTGGCACTAGAAGCGGTTTGTCTGGGATCCTCAGATTTCTGCGCTTTCGCTCTGCCATTTGCTGGTTTCCTTGCTTTCCGTTTGTTGTTTTTTTGGAGGGGCACATTGAGATGACGGGTCGATAAAGCGGCCATTGTTGCTGTCCTCAAATAATTCTTTTCCTATTCACTTCGCTTTCTCGAGTTCCTTTAAATGCTGCCTTCTCTTGCACTCCGCTAGGGAAGGTCCTGTGCCTGATGTTTGGATGCCGGCCTCGTGTGTTTGTAGGTCTGTATCGACAATGACACTGTCGCGGACATCCGCATGGCAGACATCTAGAAGGCTCGAGTTTGGAGAGTCCCTATGTGCCCACCCAGCATGTATAACTTCAGCTTGATTCATCTCTGGGGCATTACTTGGGGCAAAAGCCCTAAAAATGAACCCGCATCTCTCGTGCCACCAGGACACCCATGTTTTTAAAAAGGCATGGTCTTCACACTCCTTGATAAAATTATCACGACAACGTTTCCTTTTCCCATCAAAATAGCAGAACTCGTCCTTAAGAAAATGGTCGCCATTTCTGTCCATGTTGATGGCCATATTGGCTTTTTGCATTCCCAGTTTCAAGACAAAGGAGGGTTGATCGGGATTCCCCCTGTGGTCATTGATTTTATTTATGTAGAAACTATCCTTTTTATCGCAATACTGCTTAAATGTCACACGTGTTTCAAAATCATGACCTATCGGTTCTGTTTTTCTCTTCATTTCTTCCTTTACGTTTGAGAGCCATTGTTGGTCAAGGGTAGCCTCTACTTTCTTCTCTACTGTTGACCAATCAGCTTGCTCATGA
>NC_090888.1:37869156-37874156 GCF_036669925.1 Montipora capricornis | reverse complement strand
CGGACACGACCATCAAGCTCCAGTGTAGATGCTTTGTGTAGAGACTTGCCAGCATCAGCGTCACCATCACAAAAGAAACAGCGATGAACGGCAGGAGGAACCTCTTCTCTACTTCTACGGGTGAACTTTTTGCGGACATCTGAAGACAAGCTGTTTTCGGGGGAAGCTTTCCTTTTCTCTGCCCGTTGAAGTTTCGTCTTGTTAAACTTCAGCCTGCACGTGTCATGCCATTTAGCTTTATGATGCTGGAAACTTGCCTCAATACCCTCACTTTCATCTAATCGAGATAAATTTATTGTTCCTGGCAAGCAACCGAGCGTTTCGAAGGCCAGTAGATTTTCAGCAGTGGTCTTGTAACCTGTTCCTTTTGTGTCTCGCTTTGAATCAGCCGGACAAGAGAGGCTTTTTCGGATGTGTTTGTCTGACACAGAACACACTTGTTCCAGTCTATTGGTGAGCATTCTATATCTGATGTCCCAGGTTCTGAGGGTTCAACCACTTTGTACACTTTAGACATGGCCTTTACTGTTTCAGTACCACCATTTTGTATATGACACAACGTGCTACCACAGTTATAGGATAAACTAATGTCTCACAGTTACAGAGAAGACATGAGTTTTGCCTTGAAGAAAAATGGAAAAAAGTAATAAATACTAAATTTTGTTTTCGCATTGTTTTGGTGAAAAACGCCAGTGAAACATTGACTACGGGCCAGGGCCAGTTTATGAGGAGGAAGGGTAATCATTGTAAAATAAACAAAGTTTAAAATAAGATTTTCCGCGGTGGGTTTATCTTACAAACCAAGATGCGTTGCGCTTCAGCTCAAGTATGTTGTTAAATATACAAACACGGATGATAAACAATTTCGCTTTAATTATGCAGTTTTATCTGTAGTTCCAATAGAATTATATTTCAGTTTCTAAGGTCAGAAAAAACTTATTTCATAGGAAACCAATAGACAATTCTTCAACTGAATATTTTAGAGACAGTAGCGGCAGACGTTACTTTGAAAGTTTTTACATAATTAATTTAGTTAATTCTTAATTAACAGGATGTTTTATTGGTTATAAATCCTTGCGTTTGACCGTATGTTGATCCATTCTCTTTTTGAGACAAATTCAAGTTGTTCCTGGTCAGTGAGTTGTCCCCAGCCATAAAAAGCGTCTATTACAAATGGGCAAAAAAATGCACTTAACTGGGTTTCCTTCAATGGAGTGGACACCGCCGCTTTTCACATTGAACAAAGCCTTTAACATTTTTCTTTCTGGTTTCTTATTAAGCATAGAGTGACTAGACAGCAAATATACAGTATATTGCATAATTTGTTCCCTACAAGTAAGCAGACTTACTAAAAACCATACTAAAGATGAAAAATACTTTTCATTTCATATACGAGTGAACTGCCACTCTAGAAGCACATGTTGTCGAGGAAAGCGGCCGTGAAAATTGCTTTCTGAAAGCTCATTTTCGACCTTTTCTGCTACTGAAGGTAATCTGCCTAAATTAAATATGATACACCTATTCTAGCTGCAATACAAGTTGATGAAAAATTACTTTACATACTTACATGTTTTGTAGAGTTGCGTGCTTAGCTTCTAAACAACTGCAAGCAAAACTTCGGTCAGCAGTTTAGTTTCACAGTTAACTTGCACTTTATTTATAGTGCTGTAAAATATCCTCAAGTGAAATTTTCGAAAGATTATTTTATTATTATTTTTTGGATAATATATCATCGGCAAATTTGCTTCAATAAGTGCTTTGTTTCGCTTTTCATTCTCCTGTTGACAAGCGGCAACCAATTTCAAGTATAAACAACATAAACGTAGAGTTTATTTAAATTACTGGTTGCCATGGCAACAAAATATTTCATTTTTTTACATTTCTGGAATCTCATCATACAGTTTGGTCTACGTATATCACAAGATTGTTCTCAAGTTTTATCTCCTTTGTGAAAAACATCGCACAAACGCCAAAAAAACATTCTTGATGACGTCACCCAAAAGGTGAAGGCAGTTGGGGTCACGTGACAAATCTGGGATGGCCCTGTAGCTAAAAACGTTTGTCAGGATGTGTTCACTTTCGCTTTTGTCACAAAAGGCACAATTTGGCCACATTTTGCACGTATCTCCTGGACTATCTAAGGAAGCACGCTGTGTGACGAGTTCAAACACAGACTGCGAGCTGGGAGAGTAATATGGGGGGCGAATGGTCCTTCAAGGTGTGGTTTGGGATTCGTCATCTGAAGAACTGAAGGCCACCACCTCAACTTGGCACTTAAGAAACGAGATTAATAAAGTATAATAAGTGGTTATGAAAAAATTGCTGTCAATGTCATTTAATTTATTTTTATTTTAAGGCAGGGTAAATGTGAAGGCTGTTTTGACGTCGCTTAACATGGCCTTTCTGGCAATATCTCGTTTACATTTCAAGTAACGCCAAATCCCACTGCTTATCTCATTATCCAATGTTTTGCAGTTTTATGTAAATTTCTGGGCCCCGTCATAACGAGCCGCGACTGAACGGAAGTTCAAATATTCGAAAGGATGGTTGCTATGGGATGACGTCATTATCCGGCTTAGTGTACATCATCACTTCGACACCTCTTTGACATCACTTTGTACAAACGTTTTGTATTGTGAGGTAGTGAAGCCTGGTTATTTTAATATAATGGACAGTATCGGCTTGTCAGGTCTTTGATTTCATGTAATATTATGCGTAAGCAAAAGCGGGAAAATTTACTTTCCCTCGATTGAGTGCAGCGATTGACGCCTTCAAACTTCTCGAATGGCTAAATTGATGCACTCCTCTATATATATAACTCATCGAAGGCAGTGGTTTTTCTGAACGGAAAGATTCGCGGCGCCCTAAGTTTTGGAAAACGCATGTCAAGGAGCCCTTTGGTAGCACATTTTCCAATGGAATTTGCCTTGGTTCCTCTCGAGAACTTGAAAAATGGCGGGAGTTTCGACCGACCATCGATACTGCAAGACAATAGAGTGGCCATCGCATCTTCGTTTCGAGTGATTTCTGCCATCCTCCGGCAGAAATTTAAAAAACGCGAAAAATTGGAAAGTATGCTTGGATTGTCAATGCCCTAAATTCACTTCAAATCGATGCAGAGCGCGATGAAATTTAAAGCGCGATCAACCCAGCAAGCTACTACAAACTACTTAAATCAAAGATGATCTTGATCGTGGGCAGGAGCACACTTTAACACTGGAGGCGATGAGGTCGCCGGATCTGATTAATCAGGTTACCTTTTGTGAGGAAATGGTTCAGGAATCAAGGTTCAAGTTGTAATAACATGTTTGTTTTTTTTTTGTTCCACATTCATTGTTCTAGGCCAATTTGTCTATCCTTTCTGGTTCACACAGTCTGAAGTCATGGCATTCAGCTCTAGTAATTTCATGAGCTTGTGGGATATATGTTTACTTATTTTTCTTTGATATTCACTATGAATTGTGCCAAAATTATTTTGTATATCCTTTCTGGTTCATCCAAACTGAAGTGGTATTCAGAGTAATATCTGAGTTCCACTGGGATATATAACATATTTAGTAATTCTTTGTTGACTTTTGCTGTTCATCAACACCAATGTTGTATATCTTTTCTGGTTCACCCATGTTGAAGTCCTGGCATTTGGTGTCATCCCTGTGCACGTCTGAGATATATAACATGATTTGTTTCTTTAACATGCTATCCTTTCTGGTTCACCCAGGTTCAAGTCCTGGCATTGTGTGTGATGCCTGAGTGCTTCTGGGATATATAACAGGTTTTGTTTCTTTTCTTTGAAAAATTCACTTTTAACTAGGCTATAATGTTATCTAACCTTTCTCGTTCACCCAGGCTGAGGTCCTGGCATTCTGTGTGATGCCTGAGTACTTCTGGGATATATAACATGTTTTGTTTCTTTTCTTTGAAACATTCACTTTTAGCTAGGCTATAATGTTATCTATCCTTTCTGGTTCACCCAGGCTGAAGTCCTGGCATTCTGTGTGATGCCTGAGTACTTCTGTGATATATAACATGTTTTGTTTCTTTTCTTTGAAAAAATCACTTTTAACTAGGCTATAATGTTATCTATTCTTTCTGGTTCACCCAGGCTGAAGTCCTGGGAACCTGTGTGATGCCTGAGTGCTTCTGGGATATATAACAGGTTTTGTTTCTTTTCTTTAAGAAAAACTCACTTTCAATAAGGCTATATTGTTATCTATCCTTTCTGGTTCACCCAGGCTGAAGTCCTGGCATTCTGTGTGATGCCTGAGTGCTTCTAGGATATATAACAGGTTTAGTTTCGTTTCTTTAAGAAAAATTCACTTTCAATAAGGCTATAATGTTATCTATCCTTTCTGGTTCACCCAGGCTGAAGTCCTGGCATTCTGTGTAATGCCTGAGTGCTTCTGGGATATATAACAGGTTTTGTTTCTTTTCTTTAAGAAAAATTCACTTTTAACTAGTCTATAATGTTATCTGTCCTTTATGGTTCATAATGTAATCTATCCTTTCTGTTTCAATCAGGGTGAAGTCCTGGCCTTCTTTACGGTGCCAGAGCTCTTCTGGGATATATACTATGTTCCATAATGTGAACATACTTAGCCTTTTATATATTTGTACACATATGAGGAAATTTGTCAATTTATTATATTCTAATATATTTTAAATTCAATAGGGTCCTCAGTTAACTCTGTTTTCTATAGTTACTCCATGGACTTTTCATTGAAGTACACATGTCACTGTCAGTGACGTTCGTACTGGCCCGGAAGTGTTGTACTTTGTTTTTGACGACGATTGTTTTCAATTTCAGCGTCATTTATTTGCTTTATTACGTACAGTCCAGATCTTCTATAGCGGACAGCTCTACTTACGAGCACCAAAAACAAAAAACAAAAACAAAACAGTTTAATTCAACTTCCATACAAGCTCCGTATTCACACATTCCCGTACGCAGCCAGCTCAATTGCGATATATCTCCTTCCCGAGGGTTTCCAATCTCTTTGAAC
>NC_090888.1:37849156-37859156 GCF_036669925.1 Montipora capricornis | reverse complement strand
TGGCTAACATGTTACGCCATTGGAAAGAATACACGAAAGGGGTAACGTAGGACAAATTGCTAAAACTTTATTATGAATTTCTCTCTTACTTGCTTAGGTATGAGAGCCACATAATGGTCCCACCGATATCCCCTCTGGCTCTATGATCTTGACGTAATCTTCATCCTGCAAGGAAAAAAAAGGTGTTTTGGAACCCCTTAAAATGACAGTATGAGTTAAGCGTTAATAATAATAATCATAGAGTAATGTGGTAAAAGGAGCCAATAATTATTGTAGCTTGGGACAAAGAAATCATGTCGCAATATATTTTTATGAGAATGTCCCTTCTGTCGTTTTTTTGTTTTCTGCATTTTTTGGAGGTTTAATTTAAGAACAAAACGTGAACTTTGTAAAGCTACACACTGATATCATCCTCTATCCCGTTCTAAATAGTCATATCATCCCGTCTCCCTTATCATTATTTATCTGTATGACCTCTATCACCTGTATGCCCTTAAATTTCTGAGACGAGCATTGATGCAGGCTGTCAACTGTTATTAACAAATGAGAAATCATGTTCCTGAATGTCTTTTATGTATTTAAGTTTTTCCTACCCTGTTTTCGGTGACAATAACTATTTTGTGTCGCATACAGTCAGCAAATGCCTGGATCACCATGGAAGTGATGTAATTTTTCCTGAGAACAGCCAAGGCTTTACACCAATCAGAAGGCACGTTATGATTTCCCAGGTCCACTTCACATATAAAATCCATGTGGTCGTCTCCTCAATCTAAGAAATATCTAATATATATATTTATTTAAAACTCAACTACGGATATCACATTTCCAGCATTTTCATTGGCTTGCCGGACACAGGTTATCAGCTCATATACCTGCACTACCAAATATGGTCAAATACACAGTTGTGCAGCCCCGAGAAAAAATGGCCGACAAAAGCCGGTTTGGATCAGAATTGACCGAGGCAGAAATCAATGCTTTGGTCGACAATGCTACCCCCTCGAACACCAAAAAGGTCACAAAGTTTGGCATGAAAATATTCAATGGTACGTAATCTAATTTTTTTAATGGGTATGTAATTATTATTATTATATATATATATTTTTTTATTGGGAACATCTTTCTTGCAACTTTTCTAGCTCGTGCGTGTTGTTGATTAACACTGACATTTCACTGAGCTTTTTAGACTGGCTTGGAAGTCCCAGGCGCAGTAGATTTTCAACGCTGATAGAGGATATGGACATGGAGGAATTGAATGCTTGTCACAAGAATTTTTATACATCTGCGAGAAAGTAAGACAGTTCATTTTACAAGAAAACATCGCTTAAGTCTATCTGAGCTGCCATTGACCACTTTCTTTGTTCTCCACCGCGAAATAAACAGTTTTCAATAACCAATCACGCTGCTTTTTCTGAAGCCAACAAGGTTTTGGACACATTCGTTAAGGACCTCCGAAAATCTGGAAAGATAGCTGGTTTGGTTCACAAGAAAGCTATCTCGAAACAGCAGATTCAGAAGCTCTTCGACTGCGGCGAACTTGGGGTCGCTGACACAAAGAATCCCACACAGCTATAAAGGACAACTTGGTTTTACCTTGGAATGCTTTTTGGAAGACGAGGACGAGAAAATCAACGTGAAATGAAGTCTGGAATGCCTACCCTCAGACAGACATCCAACGGAATCAAGTACTTTGAACTGAACAGGCAATGTCCCGGTTCACTACCATCAACAAAAAAAACCATCAGGGTGGCCTTGCAGATCCTGAGGACAAATCTGACGCGAGCTTCTTGAATTCTGAACGTCATTTTTATCTTTATAAACCAACAGACAAAGATTGTTAAAAAAATGTAGAAAATGTAGAAAATGTAAAATGAAGAAATAATCTTAGAAAGGTCGTTTTATGTCTTAAACCAAAACTGCCGAAACCAGTGGGTTGGCCCGTTGTGTCTCTTGTTTCAAACTATTCAGTACCAATATAAGACAAAAAATGCCAAACCATAGGTGTTAAACAAGATAGAACAAGTCAAACAGATCTGCCGACAGATTGTGCACTGACTAAATTCAAAGATTGAAGACACAGGTAGCGAATAATGCTCTAAAACTAATGGCAAGTGCAAGTTACAACAATTACAAACCTGGAAATAACGAGCAAGGTTAATCCACCAAGATTGGTTAAAAAAAAGGCACAAGTGGTAAGAGCACGTGTTTTCTCGTTGACACTGATATCAAACCAGGAACGGAGGAAGACACTCTGTAAATAGAAATATCCTTGACAAGGCGTGTGCAGACTTAAAGAAAACAGGCTCTTGTCAATCAAAGTGATGCAAAAACAAGAACCTTCTATGAAGTTCCAAGATCAATATGCAAAATCTCCTTACTAACTAGCATTCATTTCTTGGAAGGTTAGTTCTGAGAGTTTTAAATCAGATTGAGTTCATTATGATGTCAGGAGAAAGAAATGAGGGTGAAAGAGTATGGGGTGAAATTATGACAAATTCGACTAAAACTACAGTAACAGCAGCAGTAAAAACAACCACAACAACAAGTCAACATTTCATTAAGAAAACTTCAGTTTCGGCTATGTGAGAAACGTTTTACAGGATCAGAGAGAACAAATGTTAAAACACACCATCGATAAAAATTACAAAAAAGTGGACTCAAACAACAAAAATTTGTACGTTTTTCTTGTCGATCTTTTGTCAGACGCTTCTAAAAGCCCCTCTGTTAGTGCACGACGGGAACATATCTTTTCAATATCTTTTCAATATTTTCTTTTCATGTTTGGGAAACTTTTATTCCAGCTCATACACTATTGTTTTGTAAACTCACAAACGAAAATTGTTTATTTAGAAAATTTTTATTTTGTCGCATTCGGAGACAACAAATCTTGAAACATACCATCGATAAAAATAAAATAAAAAAGACTGAAACAAC
The DNA here is from genome assembly GCF_036669925.1 of Montipora capricornis. Taxonomy (NCBI): domain Eukaryota; kingdom Metazoa; phylum Cnidaria; class Anthozoa; order Scleractinia; family Acroporidae; genus Montipora; species Montipora capricornis. The sequence continues at coordinate 37,856,225 of NC_090888.1, read as the reverse complement.
AAAAATTTGTTTTTCTTGTCAATCGTTTGTCAGACGTTGCTAAAAGCCCCTCCATTAGCGCATCTGTGGTTGCGAAATCATTTTGATTTGCTGTTCCTCAGTTCGAGTTTTGCAGTGTGTGATGAGTTCTGGTCGATGTATAGTTCTGCTTATGACTTCACGGTGGATGGAAACCCAGGAACTGCGAGATTTAGGCGCTTAAGAGAAAACCATATTTCGATGGACGAATTGCTTAGTCACGCTTTCCACAAAGTTAACCTTGACCTCTCTCAGCCAGCATCTATTTATTTGCGGTTGCAGGTGCATTTGTGGAAGCTGTGTAGATTAAGCGTGAAAGTACACAAAAACTCTAAGTCACAACCATGTCTGGAATTTATCCATATGTAATTTCTGAGTTTCCTCTGTGGACCCTGGACATTTTATTTTTTTACAATTTACGATTGCTAGTTTTTTATGGACCCGTGACATTTTACCCTTGATCCTCAACCCTCGACCAAAACCCAAAGTCAACAGACATCAAATAAGCAAATGCTCTTTTAGCACCCTCCAGTTCCATCGGGGAACTTCCACCAGTCTCATTAGCTTAAAAATGAGATGAAATGATCATTCAAGTTTGAGTGGTACTGAGCACAACAAACATTAAATCATACAGCTGCTATATGTAAAAATGTTAGAAGGTAGCATGGAGTGATTTTCATGTAATTATAAATCACTGAAAATCCTTCTTGTACCATACATACCAAGGTAATCCTGCACTAAACAATTATAATTACTAATCCCCATGAAATTCTATTGTTCTCTGTCTGCATTAAATCAACGATTGTTGTCTTTAATATGGCAAAACAACTGTAAATAAATAAGCATGCTGCAATATTAAAAATATTGCAGTCTGCAGGCTGCAATACTTTAATATTGCAGCCTGTTTTAGGAAATTTAATGTATAAAGTGCGCAAAAACTGATAGTTTACAACATTGTCAACAGTACCATTTGCGTTTAATTCTCGTTCATTGCAACTTAATTTTTTGTGCCAGTGCCATTTTGATCAACTAAAACTTAAAAATAAATGCAGTCACGGAGACTGATAGTTACACGACGTTACCTTCGATTTCTGCTGAAATATCTGCGTTCGTAGAGCTCTGGGTAATAAATAATCCTTCGTCTTCCGACAAATCCATCGTCTTTCTAAAGCCAGGGATTTCTGCTGAAATATCTGCTTTCGTAGAACTCTTTGTAATAAATAACCCTTCGTCTTCCGACGAATCCATCATCTTTCTAAACCCAGGTTCGCACTGAGTAAAATGGCTGAATTCTCTGGCTTATAAAGTATGCAAATTTGCAGTGTTACACACCTTGCAGGAATTAATTCCATCGTTGGAATTGTTGTGAACAACTATAACAACGAGCTACAATAACAATCCTCGGCTTCATTAAAATCGAAGATATATTCATCACAAACAAGGAACAATAGCAATGAGCATCACAATTATCTCACATATGTGCGACTAAAATCGAAGATCCAACACAGACACACAACAATAGGATTTCATGGGGATCAATAATTATAATAGATAATTGCTTCGTCCTACGGCCTCAGCTGGCTGCAATATTTCTCATAATGCCATACTCCGATATCACGTTCCGCCATGTTGGTTTGCGAGCGGCACCCAAACGACGCTGGACGGGCATGCTTTCATTGAAGTGTTGTGTGACAAGGGTTTTGAGTGAGATACCACGCAAATATGGCAAACGATCATTGCTGTGTAAATTTCTGTACGAACGACAAACGAAACGAAAGTGGAAAGGATTTGTCTTTTTTCAACTTTCCCTCAAACAAGACACAGAGATTACAGTGGATTGCCGCAATAAAGCGAGATGAAGGGCCGCAATTTAAGGTGAGTACGACGAGTCATGAAGAGCGAGCTGTCAAACCCAGATGTTTTGTTTGTGACCAATATTGCGAGTTTCTCGATGTACGACTCAATTAGCTCGCTTCTTAATCAGGAAATAATTACTCGATATATATCTAGAAAAGATGAAGTCAATTATGAAGCCTAGATTATTCGGCTGAAGCGTTTTTTGGCCGGAGCTGTCAAACGCAGTTCGTCCACGTGGAACCGCCGTTTTGTTTGTTTTCATTGACTCGAAATGGTAATTGATATTCTATGAAATTCTCCTCTTGTTTTCAGCATTTTAATTTGGACTGTAAAACTTGTTTCCTAGATCAAGAAAGGCTCTACTCTGGTGTGTTCTGCTCACTTCAAGCCAAGCGACATGTATAGAACTATAACAGGGCTTACACGTCTGAAAGCAGGAGCAGTGCCATCACAGTTTGCATGGACAAAGAGCACTCAAGGACGCCCTGAAAATAAACTACAAAATTTAAAAAGTGTGAACGAAAAGCAAGCACAGGAGGAGCGACGACAATCTTTTGCTCATTCATTGCGACAGGATGTCGAATTAGACGAAGTGACTGAATCAGCAGCGGTGGAAGCCAGTGCTGGTGATCAACCAATACAGGCAATAGGAGAAACGGCCACAGATGAAGTGGAAAACGAAAACATTCAGCCTGCCGAGCTGAGTTCAGACGAACAAATTAAAATCCTTAAAGCCAAAATCAAAGAATTAGAGGAGGAGGTGGAATATCTCAAAGAATCAAAGTTTGGGGCTGAAAATATTTCCAAGAATTCTGAATTGCTCTCATTTTACACAGGCTTTGTATAAAAGGAACGATTCGATAGCTTTTACAGCTGGGTTGAACCATATGCCAAAACTACGATAAAATGGTCCCAGATTCAGCGTGAACGAGGAAAAGAAAACTACAAGCGAAGGCGTAGCAGTGGTAATTTTGCATTGTCACTCTATGACCAATTGTTTCTGTTTATGATAAGACTAAGATTAGGATTGCTGGAGACAGACTAAGGAGTAAGATTTAATATTAGCACAAGTACAGTTAGCAGAATTATTTTAACTTGGGCGAATTTCCTGTATACAATGCTTGGCCAAGTGCCAATTTGGCCCACTACTGCTCAGATAAAAAATAGTATGCCTGAGTGCTTCAAAACCATGTACCCTAAAACCAGAGTCATCATAGACTGCACTGAAACCAAGGTCCAAAGGCCTAGCTCTAAGGTTCTGAACTCAGAATTTTACTCTACCTACAAGTCTCATACCTCCTTAAAGTGCCTAGTTGGTATTGCTCCTCATGGTTCTGTAACATTTGTAAGTTGCCTTTATCAGGGTAGTATATCAGACAAGGAAATTACAAGACGCAGTGGAATTCTGTCACTACTTGAAGAAGGAGACGAGGTGATGGCAGATAAGGGTTTCCTGATTCAGGATTTATTAGGATAGGATAGGATAGGATAACTTTATTTAGACACGGTAAACTCATCAGTCGCAACTATAAAAACCTAATTAATTACCAGAATTATTACAAATTATACAACGACTACAGCTACATTATTCAAAATTGTTCTAAGTAATCAATAAATATAACTATAATATTAAATGACAAAATAAAAACCTGCTTTACATGAGTGCCGTGTATAGAATTGTAGATTAACTTGATGAAAAGAAACGCTCGCAGCCAGCCCGGAACGCTCTAAGGGAGTCAGCCTGCCTCAATTCGATTGGTAAATTATTCCAAAGAACTGCTCCAGTGTAGCTGAAGCTATTTTTCATATAGTTTGTGTGTGGCTGTGGGATAGCTAGTTTGCCCTCTGTGTCCCTTAAGGAGTAACTGGAGACGCTACTACGGTCAACAAATTTAGAACTAAGGTAATCGGGAGTAAGACCATTAAGCGACTTATAAACCATCACAGCCTTATGGATTGTTCGTTGAGAATCAAGTTTTATCCATCCAAGTTTTTGGATAAGGTTATCAGCGTTGGCATCATAGTTCGAGTAAGTGAGTATACGCGCAGCGCGATTTTTAAGTTTTGTAAGTTTACTGGCTAGGGTTTTGCCGCAATATCCCCAGACAGAATCGCAGTAATCAAAGTGAGGCTGTACTAAAGACATGAAGATTGATCGGAGAGTCTCATGTGGAACGAAAGACCTCACTCTCTTCAACGCTCCAATACCAGACGTGATTTTCTTACATAAAGTCTCAACATGAACATTCCAAGATAAAGTCTGATCAATATGAACACCTAGAGATTTCGTAGAGGTAACTTGAGTTATAGGTGCACCGTCAATAATAAGTGACGGAGGGTTGTGAAACGTGCTTAGCCTTTGCCTCGATCCGATCAACATAAACTCAGTTTTAGATGCGTTAAGAGTAAGCTTGTTAGCAGTTAGTCATCTTTCAACTCTAGCAAGATCCTCATTTAAAACAGTGTTAATACTTTGGGTGTTATTACTAGCAAAAGTTATGTGTGTGTCGTCAGCATACATTCGAGGTTCAGAATTTAATAGACAGTAAGGTAAGTTGTTAATATATATTAGAAAAAGGAGTAGACCCAGAATTGTACCTTGAGGTATACCACAAGTAAGGAAATGGTCCCCAGAGAGAGAGCCATTTATAAAACATCGTTGCTTGCGGCAGTCCAAGTATGATCTAAACCAATTGTATGAAGTGCCACTGACACCATATTTCGCAAGTTTAGACAAAAGAATATTGTGATCAACGGTGTCAAAGGCTTTCTTTAAATCCAAGAAAACGACTGCGTTTCCATTACCCTGATCAATGTTGTAAGCCCAGCTATCTGTAGCTTCAAGTAAGGCAGTGACAGTGGAATGAAGAGGTCGAAATCCCGATTGGTGTCTTGAAATGAGGGAAAATTCCATAAACAATAGAATGATTAAAGATAGTACAGAGTGATTCGGCTATTAAGTCAGCACATTCGCGCAAGAGTTTTGCAGATATTCTGTCCAAACCAGTAGATTTTCACTCACATAATCTGGATAAAAGAAGAAGAACCTTAGAGACGCTGGTCGGTTTTAGTTCGAATGTGCAGTGACCAGTCTCAGCTAAATAATCCAAATGAGAAGAATTGTCTTCATTGGCGTGAATATCATTTGCTAACTTAGGCCCAATAGAAGAAAAATGATCATTAAAGGCGTTAGACAACTCATGAGAATCATAAATAGAATTGCCACAGGGGAGCTTAAGTTCGCTTATGACACATTTGTGTGATTTCCTAGACATAAGCTCATTGACAATCCGCCAAGTGTTACGTGGATCACCTTGGTACTCATTGAGGGCATGCTTATAGTGACATTCTTTCGCACGTTTGATTTCATTGTTTACTATATAGCGAAGTTTTTTGAATTTACGCCAGTCCTCCGCATTACCAGAACGAGTAGCTTTTAACTTAAGAATATCTCTTGCATGCAAGCGCTTTTTGAGTTGCGAAGTAATCCAAGGTGATTTGCAAGGGCGAACACGTTTATTACGCAAGGGGGCATGCTTGTCAACACAACGAAGGAACAGTTTTTTCCAGGCTTCCCACATATCATTTGGGTTATCATAGTTACCTATGATCTGCCAATTTTGATGTGCAATATCTCTACGAAAATTGGATAAATTAAAGTTCTTAAATTTTCTATAGGTAACTGTAGTATGACCCCTCGAGGGTAAATCTATAGAAAGCTTGCGATAAGCATAAATAAGGCTGTGATCGCTTATGCCTATATGAGACACTCCAGAACATACAATCCTATCAGGACGGTTAGTAAAAACGAGGTCAATTAAAGTTGAAGAGGATTCAGTGCAACGAGTGGGATCAGTAATGAGCTGCTGCAGGCTGTAAACGTCAGCGATGCTAGAGAGTAGATTTGCGTTATGGTCCAATTGAGGAGCAGCTAAGTTGCAGTTCAGATCGCCCAAAACATAGAACTCAACATTCTCCGCGTCAATTTTACCTATAAGCGATTCGAAATAACTAAAGATCTCAACTGAAGAGTCAGGCGGCCTATACCAGGTTACCACGAGAAAAGGCTTTGATCTCGGTTTGCGGATTTCTATACAAAGATTTTCCAGTTGGTGAATACTCAAATCAGATCGCAAAGTATAACTAATGTTCGAGCAAACAAAGAAACAAAAACCACCGCCAAAGCGGCCATTTGTTTTCCTGTCACGGCGAATAATTTCATAGCCAGGAATGTAAACATCACTGTCCTTAACCGAGTCGTCAAGCCTGGTCTCGTTAATTGATAGAACATCAACCCAAAAAAGCTACTTTGACAATCCCTCCTTTCTTGTCTAGATCAAGGTCTCTTCAGTTCACCTCTAAAGAGGTTACTGAAACACAACAGAAGTATTATGTTGATCTACAAAATATCCATACCTCCCTCAAGAATGAGATTCAACTAATACCTCTTTCACCTCCTCCCCCCCCTTCTCTGGTAACACAATGCCCCCTACCTCCCCTTAAACTCCCTTCTATGGGGGGAGTATGGACATTTTAAGGAATAATTCTTCACATTTCTCAGCAAAGCTTGGGTCACTAATGCACTGGCAAATTGTTACGGTTCACAAGATACTTACAAACAAGTACCAAATAAACCAACGAAAGTTCATTGATGAAAGTTATCTACATTTCATGGTTACAATTTTACACCTCTTCCTCTACAAAGATGGACATTTGGGGTGCAGGTTCTTCATATTCTTAAAAAATGCAGATTATGCCCCTGTTTTTTTTAACAGTTCAGGGAGGAGGTATTCAAAGTAAAACTTATCTAATTTCATCTTCATCTCTGAACAAAAGTCTGCATCAAACCTCACTCTTTCTAAATGAAAGTCAGATTTACAATAAACATAAAATTCTACCCATTCACAGCCAGTCAACAACATCTGTCCCATGACCTGGTAGTAGTAGCTATGTGTTTTCTTAAGTTTATAAACTCCATTTACACATTTCAGATAATTCAACTCAGAGATTGAATCCTTGATAGGGCACTTGATTTCCAGCAGACCCCAGGGATTGTTTTCAGAGGGATCATAGACTCTTCGATCCGGAGAGGCAGCAGGGTGTGGGCAAGATGGATTGATAATCCCAGCAGGGAAAACATTGCAGTCTCCGCTGTCAGCATAAGCAGAAGCTGCCTCTTCTTCAGTATTTATGC
>NC_090888.1:37816656-37834156 GCF_036669925.1 Montipora capricornis | reverse complement strand
TATTCCATATAAAACATTCTCCAAAGAGAGGTGTACCCGTTGATTGGATAAAACCAAAATTTAACTTCCTACAAAATGTCTAGGGTTTTAGAGATTGTCACTTTTTTTTTTTACGCTTACTGGAAACAAATCATTACAGAACCCTCAATAGACATACACAATAACAAAGCAGCATCAGCAAACAATTTCAACAAGAACTGAATGATCTGGGGTCCGTACACCTTTTTAGGCTAAAAACGTAAAGAACATTTCAAGCACTTTCAAAAACCCTGTTTTGAAAATTCAAGGAACTGTTTTATTAGTTTTTTTCACTTTTGTAATCATTTTCAACATTTTTTTTTCTCATTATTGTAAAACATAGTAAATAGACCATTTTACAGTTGTAGCTAAGTTACCTGGCCTAAGAATGGAAGCGAGGTTGTCGGTGACCCTGTTTTGATACAAACCTTCATCCTTTTGTAATGTTAATATGGACTAATTAGCATTACAACAACACAATTTACATGATAAGAGCAGTGGGGGCTGTATCAGTGCAAGGTCACCGGCAGCCTCGGAGCCATTCATAGGCTAGGTCGCTGAGCAAACAACTGTAAAATGGCCTATTTAATGTCCTTGCTCTTCTTACATCACTAACGGCCCCTGCTACTTATCTCAAAAACATAATTACACAGTGAACAGTGCAAGGTAACTCTCACAATTGAGCGATTCTGTACTTGCTCCAAATATAACAAATTAAGATGCTACCCTCGGTAGGAATCATATAAGGTGACATGTCTACATTGTCTCCACACATACGGTAGTGACACAAGCATCATGAAATCACTGTAAAACCTAATTGCTTTTTAATGCTGGCAGGTTAAGAAGTTCGCAATACCAAATGCATTTGTGACTTTGAGTGAAGTTGCTTGTCGCTGTGAGTTGAGTTCTTATGAAGCAATTTCTGGGTTGAAAAGGAAATAACCACACTCCTGAATGTCAACTACCATAATTTCCCTGTTTGACCTTTCAAAGGAATAATGGCCTAGGCATTCAGCCTTATTACAGACAGGACTGCTGGTGTCCCCACAAATGTGCCCATTGTTGTTTATGTGCTTCACAAAGGAACCTTCAACATGCTCTTCCACAGTATAACATACTCATTACCGTCAAGCTTACCCAAAAAAAAATTGTTGTATCTGAGGGTTTCTCAATCGTGCTGCAAAGTTCCTTGAAAGGTAATGCATTTGTACAACTTTTTTAGTGTGTTGTTCCACTGTTTGACCTGTCGCCTCGATGTCACTGACTGATGTGGCCAAATACTTTTTGATGACACAGTAATTGGTTTAAAATCCTTTTGCCTTGCTCGTGGCTTTGTAGACTTCACAGAAACCTCCTGCACCTTACTTGTTTATGAATTGAGAAATCAATAGCTGATGGCATTTTGGACCACGACATCTGTTGCAAATGAAATGAGTATAAATCGACTGAAGTTGTCGACTGTGTGATTACTTTTCAAAGTTTAAGTATTTCAACTGTGATTGACTCCTCGGAACAAAGTTGCTCGGACTGGGAGCAGTTTTAACAGGCTGTGATTTGTTAAGGGATTCACTTGTACTTCCTGTGCCGGAAATTCTTCTTTTCACTAGAGGCAACTTTCCACCATGGCAAGCAACTTGAGCGGCTTCAAGACCTTCACATTCATCTGATTCCCCAACTCGCTTGACAAAACGCACATGTATTACTTTAGTGTCAGAGATCTGCTTAATGGAGTTGCAAGATGGACCCTGTTCTCCTGCAAGCTCATCGCATGTCATCGTCCCACCAACTGACAAGTGTTCTTGACACGCTTTACAGATATTTTCTATCGTTAGCTCTTCATATTCATACGGCATTAATTCCTGTGCACCAACTCTTGAGTACTTTTGTGCTTTACCGAAGACCTCCGCACTTAGTCGCAGTATAACTAGTGTGTCATTCTCCTGACTCCAAGAAACAGCCATATCTTTTTTCTTACCCCTTCCCTTTTCGAACCCTTTTCTCTTTCATCTTGGCCTTGAATTTTCTACAGTCCGCCATCTTGTTTCACGAACATTATCGTGCAAGGAATGCTGGTACACTATGATAGCTCTAGGCTCATCAGAATTTTTATTTTACTTTTATTTTCATTTTAATTTGATTTTTTTTTTGTAGGTTTGTGTTTTCATGTCACTTTCATGTTAATTTCCTTTTGTATTCGATTTTTTTAAATTTGGATTTTGTTTTACTTTGTTTTGACTTTAATTTTTATTTCAATTTCATTTTCAATGCTTTTTCTTTTAACTTAAGTAGTATTTTATATAATTTTTGTTTTTAATTATCTTTTTCAGTTGTTCTTCTGTATATCTGAGGCAATTTTTCCACGGATAGCCATAGGCCACCATAAACATAGTCACTGCAAACATGATTAAAAAATAACAACGTTGCATCTCTTTGCTGTCATTTATTTCTCTCTTAAAAATATACTGGTACAATCCATAAAACTGATTGGAAGAAGGAACGTGTTCGTAGAATCTTTGTTAGAATGGAAACCAGTTTTTGCACGGCCAAATACGCTACGATACTGCTTTGATATCGAACAAGCGCACAAGAGAAGTATACCTTTTGTTACGCAAGTTCAACTAGCTTTGAAAGGCTGAAAGAACATCGTCGACATCCATTCAACATGGCTGACGGTGGTACAGCAAGGCTGAATCAGGTCATAGGCAGCTGCTGGCATCTTCGGGAGTCGCTGTAGAGCCCCACATGTGCGTGACAGTCCCTGCCGCAGTTGGCGCGGAAGGATGATGCCGCTTGGCTGGTGTTCTTGTTCTTCCTTCTTTTTCCTTTAACATGCTGCGCTTCAGCTTGCGTGCCCTCTGCTTCTTTGACTCCATTTCGCACTACCCCCCTTCACATCCCTCAGCCATCATCCATGTTCTCGAAGCTGTTTGGGTCAATGCTTGCAAGCTTCAGGTCACGCTTGCAAATGTCTTTAAAACGCAGATGGGGGCGTCCTGTTCGTTGTGTACCTTCGGCCAACTCTCCATACCAAATGTCTTTGGGGATTCGCCCCAGGTCCATTCTCTTCATGTGGCCAAGCCAAGCCAACGCAGACGCCGAACATGCTGGGGATGCCTGCACAATCAAGAACCTCAGTGTTTGTCACTTGATGTTCAGTTTGCGTCTGAGGCAGTGGAGGTGGAAGCTTTTCAGTCACTTCTCCTATCTGGCATATGTCATCCAAGCTTCACTACCTTACAGGAGGGTGCCAAGGACACACGCCTTGTACACTTTCAGTTTTGTCTTCTCAGTCAGGCGGCTATTGGTCCAGACTCTCTTCTTGAGCTTAGCCAAAGTGGCTGAGGCTTTGGCAATGTGAGAGTTGAGCTCTGCATCCAGTGACAGGGTGTTGGACATTGTGGAGCCCAGGTAGGTAAAGCTCTCTACAACCTCCAGGTGGTGCCCATCAATGGATATTGACAGTCGGTCGTTGGTGTCTTGATCCATGACGTTGGTCTTTTTCAGGCTGATGTTCAGTCCAAATTGCTTACAGGCATGGGAGAAGCGGTTCATGAGGCTTTGAAGTTCAGCCTCACCATGTGTTGCTAGATCAGCATCAGCAAAAAACAGTTCGCGGATGAGGACTTTCTGTACTTTTGTCTTAGCTCGGAGTTGTGCGAGGTTGAAGAGGTTATAATTAATAATAATAATAATAATTACAATAATAATAGTTTTATTAATATCTATTGCGCAATTATCAATATTAATTTTCAATTGCGCATTACAATATGATCTTAATACAAATGTAAATGTAAATTTAAATATACAAATACAAGTAAAAAGTATAAGATATATATATATATATAGCAGTTTAAATGGGCTTCCTGAGCCAATGAAGGTGCCAGGCCACCAGGAGGATCTCAAAGAGATACGCAGTCCAAACCACGGCATGTAAAAATTGTATAAAAGTTAAAAGAGGCCAGTGGACGGACAACTTCTGATGACTTAAAAAGTAAAAAGATTTAATGCAGTGTAAAACGTTTCGGTTGTATGACCTTCATCAGTTACAGTGAAGAATGATTAAAAAATTCCTTTTTATATGTTTACAGTGTTAGTTGCTTTCTTCAAATATAAGGCACGCGGCCGCATTTTGTACCCGCTGCAACTTATGTAGGTGGCAGTTAGGCACACCATACAATAGACTGTTACAATAATCAATTCTGCTAGATACAAAAGCATGAATCAGGGTTTCCATGTTTCCAAGATATTTTCTAATTCTACGAATGTTATATAAATGAAAAAATGCCTCGGAACTCTGTGCTCTACCATAGACAGATTCGAATCTAACCACACTCCGACATTTTTGACTGGTGAGTGCGGGACTATATCTGCATTACCAACTTTCACATGATCTACATTGACTTTAGTGAGCTGCTGCCTCGTTCCAATCAACAGAAACTCAGTTTTAGTCTCATTCACCAAGAGTCGATTTTCGTGCATCTAGTTCCTTCTCACTCTAAATCTCCATAGCAGCGATAGCATCAGACTGACCATTCTCATCTGCTGGGCTGAAAGATACATAGAGCTGATTGTCATCCGCGTAGCAGTGGACTGTAGGCAAGAGGTGTTGGACAATACTCAGCAGAGAACTGGTGTAGATTGAGAACAGCAAAGGTGCAAGGCAGGAGCCTTGCGGTACACCACAGTCCAGATTAAACCTCTCGGAAGTACATCCACGAACAGATATACATTGGCCATGCCCCGACAGATACGACCTGTACCACTCAATAACCGTTCCCCCAATGCCAAGGCTGCCAAGGGCCCTCAGGTTACCATCTTTGCGTGTGTGAAGGTAGACGCCCTCTGTACAATCTTTGAAAGCATACTTCAGTAGCATGGAGAAGAAGATGCCAAACAAGGTTGGCTCAAGCAAGCAGCGTTGCTTAACTCCGCTGCTGACTGGGAAGGGCGCGGAGGTTCCTCCATTGAAGCACACAGTGCTGTGCATGCCCTTGTGGAAAGATGTTGTCTTGCCTAGCAGTCTTGGGGGGTTGGCATCCTATTTTCCGCAGGAGTTCGAAGAGGCCATATCTGCTCACGAGGTCAAATGCCTTCATTAGGTCAATGAAGGCCAGGTACAAAGGCATCTGCTGCTTGCTGCACTTTTCTTGTAACTGACGCATCAAGAAAATCATATCCACCGTTGATCTTCCGGCAGCGAAAATCGCACTGAGACTCAGGGTAGATTTGCTCCGCAAGGCGCTGTAGGCGTGTCAAGACCATCCGGGTGAATGCTTTGCCGACAATGCTGAGTAGGGAGATGCCCCGATAGCTATTGCACTCACTCCTATCCCTCTTGTTTTTGTAGAGGGTGACGATGTTGGCATCTCTCATATCTTGGGGTAAATAGCCAAGTTCCCAGGAGAGGCACAGAAGTTGATGGAGTGGCTCGAGTAGTACTGCCTTCCCTGTTTTCAGAATCTCGGCTGGGATGCCATTGGCACCTGGAGACTTTCCAGAAGCGAGGCTGTCAATGGCTTTGCTGAGCTCTTCCATCTCAGGCAGTCGGTCACCACGTTCTGTGTTGCATTCAGTTCCAGGTAGTGCCCTATCCAGTGCTCCAGCTGTTTCCCCTGGTCTGTGATGACCTCGCCAGAATTGCTTTTCAATGGGGCTGTTTTTGTTGCAGTAGGGCCCGCTGCCTCCTTGATACGCTCGTACATCCTTCTCACATTGCCAATGTCTGCGGCCAGCTGGATGTTGTTGCACAAGTTGAGCCAGTATTCTTCGGCACAGCGGCGCGCGGCCTGCTGAGCAGTATTGCTTGCAGTGTGAAGGATGTTGAGGGTGCTGGGAGTTGGGTTGTTCTTATACTCAAGTAGAGCCTTCCTCATGACTTCAGTGAGGGGTTCCAGTTCTTCCCAGTTTGCCTCATACCAATCGGCACTCTTTCACTCACGCTTTCCTTAGGCAGATTTAGCAGAGTTGTAGATGGCATCACGGATAATGGACCATTTGGATTCCACAGTGTCATCTTCAGGAGGTATTTCCAAGGCCTCGTTGAGGTTTTTGAGGAAGAGCTCCGTCTTTTCGCTGTGTCCTATACAGCAGGTGTTGATCCTCGGTTTACCTTTGGTCTTTGAGTGGTGGATCTTTTTGGGGATGAATTTCACTTTGCTGGCAATGAGGGGGGAGTGATCTGTGTTACAGTCTGCACTGTGGTAGCTGCAAGAGTGTAGAACACAGTTCGGGTCTTTGCGTCTGGTGATGATGAGGTCAAGTTGGTGGCAGTGTATTGATATGGGATGTCTCCAGGAAACGTTGTGATGGTCTTTGCCAGCAAAGAAGGTGTTGGTGACACAAAGTCCGTGGAGGCAGCACATCTCCAAAAGCCTCTGGCCATTTTCATTCATTTTTCCAGTGCCATGAGAGCCAAGGCAAGATGACCAAGCATTGTGGTCTGCACCTACTCTACCATTGAAATATCCTAGGAGGAAAAGTCTCTCAGTGCTAGGTGTCCTGTTTACTGCCTCATCCAGAGCCTTGTAGAATGCATCTATGGCCTCAGGACTGGAACAAAGTGTGGGAGGCTTCTGATGATTCCTTCTGTCCTTTTACTAGGTTTTCAAAGCTCTCACGTTCGCCATGATGATACCGCATTACTGCAAACCTTTCTACGTCACAGCCTTGTAATATGATCGTTTTGGCCGTGCAGTAAAATAAACCACTTTTTAGCGCGATGAACAAAACTTTGGCGCTCTAAAAAGGTGACTTTGCAACGTTTCCAATCCTTTAAAACATCAAATTCAATGTTAAAGAACCTAATATTTTTGATGTATGCGAAAAAAAAATATTTTCATAGGCACTTTAACTGGATACTTCTCTACGCTTATCTGACCACAGGCAAAGTACTGTCCTTCTTTTTGACGAAATCTCCTGGACACTTCCTTCACAGCATCGCACTTCACAGAAACCAACTGACAGCAGAATGTCTGAATCACACACGAACGGGAAAATCCCTTTACTTGTCACTTGTCGCACCGTATCACTTGGAAATCACAGACAGGGAACTAAGTCCAGAATCAGAACAAAGCAAACCACCTGACTAGAGAGTCCCTTATATAACTATCTGAAGAGAGTCTAGAAGTTTACAAAAGTAACCATTCACAGCTATTACAATAAACTCTATTTTCAAACTTTTTGAGTCAGAGACAATTTGAAATTGATGAGTCACAGTTCTAGAAAATTCTTGAAACAACACATTGCATGACATTGACCTTTGCGAATTTTCCAGATAATTTCAATCCTTGTAACACTCCCCCTCTTCAGAAAAAAGGAAGTTGTAGAACTTTCTTTGATGTGTTCCCACATTCACACTCTTTAAAGACAGTCAGGAATCACGTTAGCCTTTTCCTTTGTGTGCTATATCCAAGTCGCACTCTTGAAGCATCGAACTCCACCTCAGCAATCGTTGGTTCTTGTCCTTTAACTTGTGAAGAAAAACAAGAGGTTTATGATCATTGAAAACTTTGATCATTAGACTCGAAGAAGTGACATAAACTTCAAAATGCAGGACTTTTTTGAAATTGATGAGCCACAGTCCTAGAAAATTCTTGAAACAACACATTGCGTGACATTGACCTTTGTAACTTTTCAGAAACCCTCAAACCCAACATCACGAAGGGCACTAAATTCTTCTTTTGCTGTATTGCTCAGGCATGAAAACAACAGAGGGCTGCCTGGCATCACAAGGTATACGAGTTCAAAGGTCAAGGTTGAGGAGTTCCTTGAAAAGAACTGACCCTGTTGGCGAAAGGTTGAGATCCCTTAACCCCATTCGAAGAAGAGTTTACAGCGTTTCCTCTTCGTTGTCATTGTGGCAAATGGATGGAAATCACAAGCTTATACGGTGACTGTTCCCATTTGTTCTTTTTTTTGTTTCTTGTGTTACAAGGATTGGAATTATCTGGAGGAGAGAAAAAGTACACACACAAAAGGGAAAGGTAATGATCACTTACCAGACCTTGAAAAAATTGTTATACGTTGCTGGACAAAGGAATCAAGCATGTCAACTTCTATGTTGGAGTAACGAGACATATTGATATCTGCAGCTGTGTAATTCTCCTTTCTACTGTGTATTTAATTGTCGAAAGATTTGGCACTTTCTTTCTACACCAGAAGTTCTTGTATCTGACTTTCAAGACGGGCACTTGCTTTCACAATGACTAGACAGATAGAGAGCTAACAACCGTTCCTTTTTCACAGCGTTACAAAAATATTTGCTAAAGAAACTGTCGGTTCTCTCTGTGTAAATAACTAGCCATGTCTTAAAATTCTTTGAAATGTCAACGAGTTTTGATGATCTTTTTCTCAAAAGGGCTAACATTTTTTTAACGTTTATTCTAGATGGTTCTCTGTCATTTCTCTTTACAACTTTTGCAGTCCTTGAAATTCGCCTGACTGTTGATCTCACTGAAGTGTGTTGCAACTTTAACTTTGCATTTTCACAGCTGAGAGCTTGGGTAGCTATATTTACAGATGTGTTTGATTCACTTAATTCCACAAAATAAATCAGCCAATGGTAAAACATGCATTTACTCTTACTTCACACAGCCTTTGAGACTTGAGTAAAAGGATCGTATTTCTCACAATGCATATGTGTACGTTCTTGCAACCGACAAATTTGTTTACAAGTTGGCAAAGCCAGCGGTAAATTTCTACCTTTATCTGAGATTTTAGTGAGTGGAGGTACAAAGGGTTATTTGCCATAATGCTGGACAATTTCATGTCCATAAAGAGTTCCAAGCTTCCCTGGAAAGAAATGTGTTGTTCTTCCCAAAGGAGTTTATTAGTTCCCACAAGGGGAATTAATTCTGCCTCCGGAAGGAGTTTATTGCTTCCCACAAGGGGAATGAATTCGGCCTCCTGAAGGAGTTTCGAAGTTTCAAATAGAGGACTGATATCGGTCTTATCGGCGTGAACATCACAAATGATCCTCTTATTAAAACGTCTGGTGAACTCCTTGTACTCAAGTGCTTTAAGACAAATAGTTGTGAGTATTACAGCTTTTAGAGCCTATTGTACACAATTGTACAATTCTCGAAAAGTGTGCCAGCTAATGCTTCTGGGTAGGAAGAAAAACATGATGAAAAATGTGGCTTACCTCATACATGATTATCCCATCTAAAATGGCGACGTAGACTAAAACATGCGCCACGATTCCGACCAGATTCCAACCAGACAACGAACTTTCAAAAACTGTACATCGGGTCGACTCGAAATTCCTGAGGCTACTTGGTCTAGTGATTGCTTCCAACACACAAAAAAGCGACCAATTGATGTCCACATACAGAAATTGACATCCAATCAGGGACCCGATTGCTGCTAACAAGACAAATCGGGAAAGTCTTGTCCTGACAATAGTGTCACGGCAAGCCGTGACACAAAAATTATAAAGTAGTAGTTTATTTCAGCCTCATACATAGAAAGTCTTCATGGACTCACTAGTAACATGTAGTGAAATAATAAGATTGTAAGCACTTTTGTGCAGCCTTGTACATAGAAATTTCCATGGATTTGCCACCGACTTAGAAAAGTACAAGATTATAAATAGTGTCGGTCCAGCCTTGTACATGGAAATTTGTGTGAACTTACCAGTTATTTAACTATGAAGTGGTCAGGATAAAATAATTTACATTGTTTCAAGACGTTTTGTGTATTTTTGTGCAATTGGTCTCTAAAACATGCCATTTTAGTTTCAAGAATGGAAGTTTTTATGAAGCAATATTAACTTATGGTTTTAGAAACCAATGTTAACACAAGCCATGTACCATAAATAAGCATAATTGAAATATTTGTTATTACATTCATGTACCTTATGATTTTATTAGCATCTCCTCATTTTGATATATACATGTACGTCGTTTGTCTGATCAGGAAACCAATACGCGCTTTCATAACCATTTGAAACAACCAGTAAACCTGTTTCTTGGCATTTCTTTCGCTATTTGACATTCAAAAAACAGCAGGTAATTTTATTCAGGGTTGTCCTAAAAGCCAGAATCCGGAATCCAGAATCCGGAATCCGGAATCACAGGTCATTGTTTTACCAATACAGAGAGCAAAAACTATAAAACATTCATAAAAGCGAACCTTAGGCCTAATTAGGCCTAAACAAACGTTTTTAGGCCAAGGTTAGCTTTTATGAATGTTTCATAGTTTTTACTCTCTGTATTGGTAAAACAATGACCTGTGATTCCAGATTCCGGATTCCAGCTTTTAGGACAACCCTTTTATTTAAGCTAATGGCAAATGAGTCTTGAGGACTTTGTGCAAGCTGAGCACAGTCACAAAGGAGATTCAATTTCAGTGTTTAACAGCCAATCAGATCAGCATTTTGGTCAGTCAAAATTTGGTCAATTGTCTTGAGAGACTTTTTTGATCAGGCCCAATTTTAGCAAGTGATAATATAAGTGAACATATGAGTGATGCTAAAAATGGGCCTGATCGCAGTTCAAGTATGGATAGTATTCCAAGGTTGTCCCAAAAATTTGCCATTTTTAAACCTTTTTTCTCTTTACTCTACTCTCTTGGTAAAAACTCTGGAGAGTATGGGAACTGCCAGCGATTTGCCTAATCACCTGCTTATTTTGACATCCATGTTAAACAGAGGTAAGCCTTACCGTACTAGTTGATCATTCAGCCACCTAAAATAACGAGAGTCCAGTTGGAGAATGGCAAAACACTGACAAAGCCATCCAAAGTGGAGCTAAGAGTAAAAGGCCAATAAAATTGACATGAAAGGCCCAACAAAGCACCACAGAATATAAACGAGAACAAATAAAAAAATCACGGAAAAGGCTCTGCAAGCAGTAGAATTGCAAAGTTGAGATCATAGTGCGTGACCTCACAGCCACCTGGGAACAGTACCATCAGGATTCACATGTGGGTTACGTATTTGCAATGAAAATGAGACCTTAAAGTGAGCCCTCTGACTCGTAGAAAAATTGAAAAATAATTTATACACTTCCGTGGAGCAAGGCACTTTAAGAGTTAAGTGTAACTCGCCCTAGAACAAAAGACAATTCCCCCGGCCAGGGCTCAAACCTGGAACACTTGCTCCAAAGTCAAAAACCACTAACCATGAGGCCACCACGCCTCCCACACTGTACTTGCCTTTACTTATTGAATTTAATTAATTATTTATTTATTTTTTATCTATTTATTTAATTATTAATTTCGTTATTAACAAAATATGTTCACAATGTGTCTATGAAGGGTCTGTACTCAATTATTGGCGGCAAACATTTTTTATCATCCCTAAAACACTATCAGTTTTAACACTACTAAATTTTCTGTGTTCTCGTAACTACTGTTGAATCTGTTGCCTCATGCAAAAAAGACTACCTAACCTAAATGGTAATGCATTTTAAATGATGACTTCTTGATATACTCTTGTCTTTTCTGTGTCAAAAGTCAGCTCGAGGAACTTACCTGCTTGGATTGCTGTCCTGAGCAGCATTACTGTCGGCTAGACCAGGGCTGCTGTCCTCAGTAGCATTATTGTTGGCTAGACCAGGGCTGCTGTCATCAAAAACATTGTTGGCTGGACTAGGGCTGCTGTCCCCAGTACCACCAGTGTTCACCACACTAGGAATGCTATCCCCACTAACATGGCTGATTTCAGGAATGTTTTTGCTGTAGGATCAGTGAGCATAAATGTAAGTTCCATGGATCGTTAACTTGAACATCCTTGCACATTTGAAACAACACTTTTTCACATTGGTTGAATGGATGTGGTTTTAGTCTCCATAAAATTAACAGATTTGTTAGTCTTTCCAGGAAACCACCCTTATCTTAATAAAACAAACAGATCGAATTGATAACATTAATTTGCATTTCATAAAATTCCACACACACAAACAGCCCAACTCTGCATATTATGATAATGTGCACAGTGATTTCATTTGAATACAGTGACATGCAGAATAGACAAAAATGGTAATATACCAACTGGAATGCTGATAGATTCTAGCTACTATGTGGTGGGTTTATTCAAATTATGTTATAAAATTGTCTAATTGACAGGCACATTGTACTTCAAATATATAATACACATCTACTAACATCACTTTCTCAGTTCTGAGGCTAACAACATGATCACTCACGTGTGAAAGTCCCCTTCCATAAGGGCTGTGGGTAGGGTCTCACTGAAGTTGAAATCATCCATAGTACACCACAAATCAGGTAGTGTGACATTGGCGTTGTTTAAATCTTCCTCATTTCCAAATCCCAGAAAGCTTAATCCATCTTCAGGATAGGGAAGCATACCCGATGTTGCCTGCATATTTAAAATGGATTTGTCTGCCACCATAACTGATAATGATGGCAGCAGTTCTTGCAGCCTGCACCCTGAAAGAAGAAATGATTCTGGATTGGTACTTAGAGAGTCATTCCAGTCATATACTGCACCCATTTCATCGGTTGCTTTAAAAGCCCGTCTTTGGATACCCATAGTAACATGACGGACTGAGACAACAGCAGTAGCTTCATGAGGTAGTCTTCTTTTACGGGCAGCTTGAAAGCTGGGGGGGTATTTGCATTAAAACCCTGGATGGTCAGTTGACTAAAGCATGATAAATTACAAAGAGTTAATAACTGGTATTGTTTCTTTATGTAAATACCCCCCGCCCCCCACCCCCATTATGGGATGGCGAAAATCAATTTCGTTGCCAGAAAAATATTCTTCCTGTTGCCCTGACTTGACCTGACCTGCAACCTGACCTGTGACCTGACCTGACGTCATTGCTATAAAACCAAAATTTCTTGCATCGATAGTTCACCATGTTTTCTTAATTATTGTGCTCCGCTCTCGGAGCTCTGCTAATAATCTAACTGAACGGCTGAAACATGGTGTCTTTCATGTAGATGTCCAATGTTACATCTTTGATATTGGACATCCATGTTTTCATCAATTGACACCTATCAAAACTAGGTATCCGCTGACTAGTATCACATAACCATATTGCGAGCTCAAGCTTAGAGCTCACCGAGGTCCACTGTTTTTTTTTTTAAGTTGACTGCTGACCAGGTATTGGTTTGCAATTGGATTGCAGGCTCAACTCAGGTTAACTCATGTAAACATGAACATGGCCATACTACATCAACTATAGTTCTTACACAGTCAACGCTTTTGGTGTTCAGGTAGAAAAGGTAAAGTCTGCATACAAGCCAAGTGGGCCATCAGGCCAGAGCTTATCCCGGTTGCCATGGCATGAAGCGACTAGGAGTATTTCTACTCCCCCCTGGATGGGATGCCAGTCCATCGCAGGGTTACCCCCAGCATTCGCCGGTACCCATTTTTACACCTGGGTGGAGAGAGGCACCGTGTGAGTAAAGTGTCTTGCCCAAGAACACAACACAATGTTCCCGGCCGGGACCCGTACCTGGACCATTCACTCCGGAGTCGAGCACACTAACCATGAGGCCACCACGCCTCCCACATTCAGGTAGAAAATGGTTCGGACAATGTTTTTTTTCTGCATTTTTTGCTGGTTTCAATCCAGTTTGACATATCATGATAGCTTTGGTCCACACTGACGGCTATGTAGTTATGCAAGCATCAGAGGGATATAAACTTAAGCTGAGAGTTTACTTTTAATTTGCTCTCTCTATTGCAATTTTTGGCATATCTTCAGAAGGTCAGATGTCTGGAGGACCTATAACTAGAACAGAAACGAAACGAAAGCGAAAGAGAACAACAACAACAAAACAGAACTGTACCAGTAATAGCTCATCCTTAGTGCAAGACGTTACTCCACAAATTCTTTCCTTGGGCACTGTACTGTTTGTTATTTTCAAAAAGTGGTTTAATCGGTTTCCTTTGTTCAGGAATTAAAATGGATTTTTTATTCTCAACTGGAAGTAAATAACAATTATCTGTATTCTGTTCAATCAAGCAACTTGTGTGCTTTTTAATCCGTTTGCCCAGCAGTGACAAGAAAATTCTGCCCTTATGTTATAAACACGTAATCGCAATGAGTTCTCGCAAAATTAGGGGGAAATTTCACTAATTTGTGTTTTCAGAAGTTTGTTTAAATTAAAGCACCTAAACGTTATTTAAGTTTTGGAGCGGATCTTGTTTGAAGTTCGTCTTTTCTTGGTTGTATTTTGTCGATTCATGTTCCAAGCCAACCTGGCATGTATGAATGAAATACATCAAAATGTGAATGATCTCGTTTTCAGAGGTAAAGCGGAATAAAGTACATCAGTAAAACTCTCCTTTGACCTTGAACTGACAATTTTTTTATGGCTTCTAATTTTAATGTGATTCCTATTCGCTGGCTATTGACAGTTGACTCTGAAGTGTCTTTTTTCCTTTTCCATTTGCTCGCGGAGGATGTGCTTGTTTTCTTTTAAAACTCATGCAGTGCAAGAAAAATTCATTGCCAAACTGGTGATTTCCAAAGTAAATTTCACTCAAAAAACCGATATTGTACTCATCGCTTCGTGATTCATGCAATATTGGGTTTTAGCGTAAAATTTACCATAGAATTCACTCACTAGTCAGGCAATGAATTTTCCAATAGAAAAAAAAGCAAAGAAAATTATTTCATTATTAAAGCAGCAACCGGAAAAATCAAAACGAGGACAATTCGAAACCTTTTATTTTCACTAACCCTACAGCCAGTAAGAATATATAACCAGGTAGCTCCGCTTTTAGGCTTGGCTAAATCTAAATATTAAAGTGTTAGTATTTCAGGTTATAAAATCAGCATTGTTACCAATGTCAACAATTATTCAGAGGTAATAATCGATTAATAAACCATGGCCAAAATGATGTGTGTCAGTAATAATTTCTACAAAGCAGTGGGAAAAAGAGCTTATATGAGAGAATCTGTCAAGCGGAAGAGACGAAATAGAGTTCAGGGAAAAGAAAAACAATGCAAAACACCAAAAAAGATCTGAAAATATTGAAGCAGCAAAAGAATATGAAAAGCAAACATTTCACAAGGGTAAAGCTTGCAATGCAGAACATATCAGAGAAATAAACAGAAGAGCACAGAACCATTTAAGGAGAGCTATGCAAAGCTCAAGGCTAAACCAAGCTGAAATTTGTCAAGGTCAAGACTCTATAAGACATTCCATGTCAAAAGGGATCCAGTCTTTTTGTGATAAGGTAACACATGGGCCTGAATATATATGCACTTGCTATGATCAGTTATGGTTCAGACCATGTGTCTCTAAGTGTAACAGTATCAAATATAGTGATAAATATTCGCAAGGTTTGTTGGAGGAATGTATAACTGGCACAAAAAGTGTTAATAAATACTGAATGGTTCTGCTCTACTTGCCTAACCTGATGACATTAACAATATGACCTTAGTTTGTGCTAGGAACTTTTAACACATGGTACAGCTCTTTATCGAGGATGTCTTGAAGAGTAATCTTATGCCTATGGAGAATGGTAGACTTATTTTACAGGGTTGAATTTTAGCAAAGGGGATCACCTCACATTCATGCATTGTTTTGGGTATCTAGTTGCATATGAGAGCCTGCCGTGCTGATACACACTTATCCAGCTATTATATCATACTAATGCATAAGGAAAACTTCAGCCTGCAAATTTTAAACAATCACGGTAACTTGCATATCCACAAGTAATGACAGTGGCACTTTGATTCTTGCTGCTTTCATAGAGCAAGTGCTCGTACACTGGCAAGAGTTAGGGACGTTATCCTGCGCAAACAGGAAGGAAACAATGTTGACTACATTTCGCAATATCAAGTGGCATAAACTGTGGTATTAGAAATCCAGGAAGAGACAATGCGATTCGTTGAGTACAAAAGCAGGAA
The DNA here is from genome assembly GCF_036669925.1 of Montipora capricornis. Classification (NCBI taxonomy): domain Eukaryota; kingdom Metazoa; phylum Cnidaria; class Anthozoa; order Scleractinia; family Acroporidae; genus Montipora; species Montipora capricornis. Next base: position 37,818,305 of record NC_090888.1, on the reverse strand, counting down.
GAAAAGTTGTGGCTAAATTTAAAAATGGATACAAACCGCAACAGAGCTACCTTGTTCTGAAGAAAGGCTTCTTTCTGGAGAACGTTCGAATGGAAATAAAGAACCACGATAAAGGTTTCACAACTTGAGTCGGCTTTTTCACGTGCACTCATACAAACATGGCCTTGTTTGCATCATTTGCATCTGTCAATTACAAGCATGCGCAGTAGCCATGACAGTGCCCCTTTTATAACTGAAGCTTAAGTTACAACCCAGTTCAGAGTTACCTTGTCTCCGCGATGGACTTGGAAAATGAAAAGGATGGTGATCCAAAGGGAAGCAAGAAAAAGAGAGAGCCCAGGAAGCGCTGTGTAGTAATGTTTTGCAATAACACCAATGCACACACCAGAGTTTGCATCAATTTCCAAAAAATGACCGGCTACGTTAACAATGGATTCAGTTGATGCTAGTGAAAAGAGACAATAACTGGCAGCCAGGATCTGGGCACATCAGCAGTAACCATTTTTCTCCAGAGTGCTACCACGGTATGGAGGCGAAATTGGCTGGGTTGGCTTCCACACTCGAACTGAAGGATGACGCCGTGCCAACAATTCAAGTAAGTTGTACTGTCCAGCAAATTGAGGAACCACGGAGACTAAAAACAAAGTTACCTCCTGTGGATATGAAGGCGGTCAAGTGACAGGGAGACACCAAAGCAGCGAAGTCATGCTCTATCAAAGTTAACTGCAAATCGGGCACGTTTCTTTTACACAACACTCAACTTATCCCTCTAACTGATTAACAAATTTATGCCGTGACAATACGTGGAATGCTTTTAATCATTTTTGCCACTTGAGAACTTGTACTGATAATGATCCAAAGGTATTTTTTTGGGTAGAAAGCTTGTGGCACAGTTTGAACAAATGCAAGAGACTGCATCAGTCAATAAGGAAAAGCCATCCACAAGTGGTCATATCGATGACGAGAAAGACCAGGCAGAAGAGGTTCCCTAACCAAATATCCTTCATCCCATAAATTCGGTTACAAATATCCCGGAAATTAAAGTATTGGCCATTTTTCATGTTACTTGCTAAGATATATTTTATAATATTTGTTCACTGGCATTAAAACGTAAGATGGAAAAGTATCGTTTTCAAGTAGCTTATTGTGACAGTTGTTTAAACTGCTGTCATTCAAAATATGATAAATATCAAGTGGAAAGTTAACAGATGTTGCCACCAAAGTCACTGTTGTATGCCAGTTAATATAATTAGCTTACCTGATACCCTTAATTTCTACATATTGCTTGATACCAAAGTCCTTCCTCATTTTGTTCCTTTATTAGTTGGTTGCCGTCCTGAGCATTTGGTTAGTTCATGTGTTGTGTGCAGTCCAGTGGCACAAATGGTACGACTTGTTTCAAAAAGCAGTTTATCTTTGGTATTAATCAACCATAGAGACAGTAGTGTCATTAGTAAGCATAGATATTTGGCTGTCAATTGTAGAACAGGTATAACGATTGATCTCAGGGTCATGGTGTTCATCCAGACCGTGTGCTTTGCACTGTTGTCTCTGATGGTTGCACTTGAACGACTTCATTAGGTGCTTCTGCCTCTTCTGACACATCTTCTCCAATCTCAGTTAACTGAATAGAGGGTAATGTGAAGTGC
>NC_090888.1:37806656-37809156 GCF_036669925.1 Montipora capricornis | reverse complement strand
ACTTCAGACACGTTCATTGGTACACTTCGGACTCACATGATGACATTTCTGTCAGTGGAAACAATTTGCATTGTGCAGTTTACGTCCTCACTGTTATCTTGGCTAGCCCACTACTATGTTTCGGTGAGTAAAGAGTCTTCAGTTACAACTGGTTTTTAACCACTTTATTTAAAACGTGCAATTGTCGTGCTTGACGAACGTTTCCTCTGGTATTATAGGTTGTTTGATTTCGTTATTCTTCTACATGCGTTATGTCCATCGAAGGGCGTTTTACCTGACTACACGCCCGCATTACGCAAAGGCAATGATGTGGCGAGAGAGCACCTTATCACAAGCTACTTCTTGCAAGGGTTTAGTAATGCTGAAATCGTTGGTTTTCTGGCTTTACAACATGGAATAGTTCTCTCCGTGCGTACCTTGGGGTTCCCAGAAGGATGCGCTGCGACAAAGGAACAGAAAATACAATCATTAGCACACTTCAACAATTCTTTCGCTGGAATGACAGTGATGATTTCACCAGAAGAGGAACTTTTATTGAAGGGTGGTGGTCTAAATTTCGCGAGGGCTGAAGGGGGTGGTGGATAAATTTATTTAAGGATCTAGGTGATTCGGGTAGGTATGAAAACGACTACCTTATCACAGAATAAAGAAAAAAGTAAAATCGTTCTCTGGTAAAAAGTTTTGAAAAAACTATGAGCTTTCGACAGACTGAACTGCTGCCTTCAACGGATAAAAATGTGTGAAGCCTAAAAGCGAAAGAAATTTAAATATAACGAAAAATTCGCATAAATTAAAGGGTAAAAGCATGTAGTGGAAAGAATGTTTAAAATGCTAAGAAAATTAGTGTTTCTTTAAGAGAATGTGATATTGTCTTGGGAGCGGGCACGAATTGTTGTCTGCCCCTACAGTTTTTGCCGTGTGCCATGACTCCAATGTCTTGGAGTCATGGCACATAGGCATGGCATGGTCGAAAGCTCATAGTTTTTTCAAAACTTTTTACCAGAGAACGATTTTACTTTTTTCTTAATATGAATCCTGGTAACGGATCTTCAATATTTTTATCACAGAATGTTTAAAATTATTTTTCCTACCGATCCTTCGCCAGGAACTACATCTCGTGGCAGACGTGTGGAATACACACAACATTCAACAACAAAAATGATTTGAAGTAGAGGGTGGTAAACCTGATGTCATGTTTTTTATACCGGAAGTCTATGGTACACACAATTTCTTGGTGAGTACCCATTTGGAGGATGCCAATGCGTGCAAAGAAATTTACTCCGAGAGGGTAGTTGATTACAACAAGGATTTAGAAGAGCTAGTGACATTAATTAAACCGGATTACGAGCCGCCCTCAAATGAGAACAACGCGCTTCAATTATATTGTGAGATAACTGACTAAAAAACGTTCAGATCCTTGCTGTGATTGGCTAATCCAAAATAAACAACATTGACAGTATCTTATCAACAAACACTGCCTTAAGCTTCCCAGTTCTCACAATGTAGGGGAAAGCATTAACAATGTCGATCGCATGAGGCCTGGTGCCCAAATCGTAGTTGAAACATTTCTTGAGGATATGCTCAAGGGAAGCACCAACTGTGCTTGGAATAAACTCTAGTGTGAGAGGACGTTCTTTCCTCTTCATAACTGCAATTAGGGCAGTGACATCAGCGTCCATAGCACCGCTTCCTTCTCCAGGTGACACTTTCTTTTCATCCAGTAGTTCCCAACAATCTTTTTCAGTGAATAGTTCCAACAGTGTACATGCTAATGACCATACGTCTGAATGGACTGTGGCTTTCTTCCTTTATAATAGACGCTCAGAAGCCTTGTAGGAAGGGGTTCCCGTGAGTGCTGTACTGCTTGTCTGGCTCACAGAATGTGCAGACTTTAGCTTGCTCAGCCCCATATCACATAGTTTAGTGATGTAGGTGTCTTTGGCCACGAAAACGTAAGCTGGTTTGATGTCCCTGTGTGGTAACGGGGGTTTCAGGTTATGCAGGTAGCCAATAGCCTGACCAATTTGTTTTCCCACAGCAAGCTTATTGCAGCACTGAATGGTAAAGCTTTGGGACTTTTCATCTTTGCCAAAAAGTAGTTCATCTAAGTTCCGCCCATCGACGAGTTCAGAAACCATATAAACGGAATTGTTCAAATATGAAATTGCCATTGTTTGCACAATGTTTGGGTGATGAACCATGCTGTGCAACCGAACTTCTGTCTCCACAACAGACTGAAGACGCTTGGCATTTCCTAGCTTCACTTGCTTGGCTGCAACATTGGTCCCAGCCCAGACCTTTGTACACAATGCCGAAGGAACCACGATCAATCTTGTCTTTGGCTGAGTTCGTTATCTCTTCCTTTTCGGTGACGGGCAACTGAGGGACATTATCTGTGGTACTTAAGTCAGAAGGCCCGCGACTTAGAGTGTCGTTTTCTCCCCAAGTGCATACTACAACTGGTTCCGTTGTATGCTTAACCTCACCACTCCGTACCTCC
>NC_090888.1:37776656-37791656 GCF_036669925.1 Montipora capricornis | reverse complement strand
TATGCCTTGCATACAACTTGCTCTTCACTTGGGGCAAGGTATTCATTGAATGACTCAAGCAGGGTGCCCTCAGAACGTTTTTGGCATGTCTCACTCTGTAAATGACCCTTTAAGCTGGCTTGGACTTGACTCCTTCTGTTCTGCTTTGCCATAAGACCATTAATGATGATAATGGGACTCGAATCTTCTTGGTGCATAATTGGTCTGGAGGATTCTTTTAATTTAATTTTTGAAATAGCGAATTTTAATACCATATTGTTTTATAAAATAATACAAATATCGGGGATTTTTGAATTCACAGACACGATGACTAGATTATAAGGTGAAAGGAACATTTCTCCTCGCTAGTGTACAGCCCATTTCTCCGCCATTTTGGTTTATTCGATTTGTATCGTTCTCTGCAGCCTCAACCATTCTGCCAAAACATATTTTTTGCCATCATGCAAATGTTCTGTCATTTCCAGTAATCTGTTGTCTGGTCTTTACGCTAAGAAATAAACGGTTTTGATAGCCCCCCGCCCATTATACACATTTTTTGGGTTACCTCAGCTATATTAAAGCTATATTTTTCCACCCACTCCTGTACAATGCGGTGATATACAGTTGGCGAATTTTCAAAAAGAGTATATCAAAAGAGGAGTTCAAGCGTCTGTCAAGCAGCCTAAGAAAGAGCATGCATGCTCATGGGCTATTAAATCCTGCTCGGTTTTCTTTTCTGGCAGCTCAGGGAACCACAGGGGCGAGGAAAACCGCTTTTTACATGCTTACAAGATTCTTTTCCCCACTTCCCAAAAGATGGCCAACATATTACCATAAACTTTTGACAAAATTAAGCGCTGTTTGGTAGTAAAACAATTTATTTCTACGGAACTATATAGTGGGCAGCGATATGTAGATTATGTGTACTGATATGGAAAAGGAAGGAAACTCTGCCCTTAAATGGTATTAAGACAACTATTTATTGTCCAACCCAGAAAAACTTAACGCTATGGGGATTAAACAATGTAATGAAACTGAACAGATTAGCATCAAGATTGGTGATCAAGCGATTAAGACAATAGATAATATCAAGCTACTGGGTGTGAACTTCGATAAGAATCTAATTTTTAGCCAACATATTAGCGAATTATGCAAAAAGGCGAATCAAAGGGTGAGCGTTCTCGCCAGGTTAAGAAACTTAATCACTACAGAGACTAAACTATTACTTTATAAAACCCCTATCATGCCATATCTCACCTTTTGTAAGGCGTTGGATACAAGAAAGGTTGAAAGAATCCAAGAGCGGGCACTAAGGATAGTTTATAATTCACATTCAGAAACGTATATCAACTTATTAGATGTGCTACACTACCAAGCCCCGGTTCCAAGCCTTCTTAATAGGAGATTGCAAGACATAGTTATACTCATGTGCAAGGTTAAATATAGGCCAGTTCCTGATTTCACTTGTGATATTTTCAGTACTAAGTCTTGTAAATATAATTTTAGAAACCAAAATTTTGATATTCCTAGATTTAATTCTGTATTTTATGGTAAACACTCTCAGATATCTTGGACCCTTTTTATGGAACAAGCTAGATAAAAACATCACTGAAACGAGCAGCCTATCTACGTTTAAGTTTCATATTAGATGTAAGGATCTTACTGAAGTGATAAATGGCAACAATTATTTTAGCATATTGTAAATGTATATATAATTTATAGCTTATTTCTTATTTATTAGTTATCATAGTATTCATTATTTATTTTATTTTTATGTTGTGTCCCCAATTAGCGTCAGCTAAATACATCAACACATGAATAAAGTTCATGATCATCATCGCCACTGTCAAGTCGTACAATTTAAATGCGTCTTGGAGTAGCTGAAAATTCGTGGAAGTTAAACGGATTGAGATGGCTACTTTGTGTGACCTGGCAGGTCTCTGAGAGTCTCCGCGACTCCATCTCGCATTTTCAAGGACCAAGCTTAAGAAAAACGAAAAACAAAACAATAATAAACAAATTGAATTTGACACCACAAGTCATAATGCATTGCAGAAACAATCAAACTCACACGGTCAATTGCTATAATGATACTAACCAAGTTGGCTCCTCGACAATGTTTTTGTCCAAGTTGTTACGGGACAGATTTTGTACACACAGCTTCGGTTTTTCAACTTCTGGCCTCGACGGGAAAAACTTGAATTTCTTTTGACGAAATAACTGAATTCTCTTTATGTCTTTGGGAAACATGACTTGTAATACGACTCTATTATTATCTTGAAAAACTGTTCCTTCTTCCACCGATGAGACATTACTACAAGTGTGACCTTTTGAACTATCAAATGACTTTGATTTAACAGGGGAACTTCGTTATTCTGGCAAACTCTTATGCTATTTACTTCTACACCACTGGATACAAGTGATACGGAAACGCTTTTATTCTCTTTGTTACTAAATTGAACTTCTTGACCACATGACTTGGGAGTTGAACCCATAATTTCATTTGTGTTGGCCTGGCTAATTTCTTGCTGGTGCCTTTTATGGAGAACTGTCTTAGCCAATTGTTCTGCTCCCACTGTGTGATAAGTAGGCGGCGGAGCTTTCGAGGCTTTGTCTAAAACAATCATTGTAATTTCTGATCTGTTCGGGAGTACAGAATGGCGTGCTTGAACATCGACATATGGCTCATTATTCTTTAAACCGATTTCTGGTTTCCATGAAGTGGTTAAATCATCACCAATAGTATCATTATCATTGGCTTCCATTTGGTGCGGGCAGAAATTTCTGTGGTTCAGCTCGTGATCACCCCAATTTCGCTCCTGACATACAAAATCATGATACTTTGAGCGGACGAGTTTATGTGTGATTGATTTATGAACGAATCATGGTTAAAATATTCAGCTAAATAGTTTGGATAATTTCTGTTGATCTCCCACTGTTCCCGACCATGGGAGATCGCTGCTAGTTTAAATGCTGCTGATTTTGTGCACAAGGCGTATAATTTGAACCTCCCCAGTTCGAGTTTGGTTGTGGGGGTCGATTAAAATTTGGAATTCGTGGGTCCCTACTGCTCGGTGTTTGTCCTTGAATTTGCCTCATTCGCTAACGTGACCTAATCGATTGCAAAAATCACAAATAGGTTGACCCTTCCACAAGGATTTTGAAAATTCGCATGCCTATTGTTTTTCCCACGCAATTCTTTGCAGATAACCTGTGAAACAAATTGACTGACCTCTTCTCGTGTCAATGGCCTGCACTCTCTTGCAGCCTTTTCAGTAAAAGGATGATAACGGTTGGCAGCGGTGATAGTAGGTTTTGCTTTTGGTGCAGTTTTCTCTGGTAATTCAGTGAGTGCCTTTAATATTTTGTCTGTTCGATCTGCAGGTTTCAGATTGGCCACGGATTCTTTGAGTTTCGCGTGCATTTCAGCTTCCCCAAAAGACCTTGGACGTTGCAAAATAACAAAATTTTTGAGATCTGGTCTTAAACCCTGGATAAAATAATTGATGCATTCCGAACGTGGCAGATTTATGCGTTGCGCAAGTTGACGGATTGCTGCAGCAAATTCGCTAACCATTTCGGAAGGCAATTGTTTCAGTTCATTTAAGTTTTGCCACAAAAGCCACACATCCAAGTCGGAGTAGAATTGTGTTTTCAGCGCTCCAGCAAGGTATTCAAACTTTTTCCCGCTTAGACCCGAGGTAGTGTTGGACCACGCATTTGCATTTCCTGTCAAAGACAATGGGAAAGTCTTTGTTTTTCGGTCTTCGCTAACCTTATAGAAACGGGATGTTCTTTCGAAATTAACCAGGAATTCATTTACATCCTCACTCCCGTATCTTGAAAATTTTGGTAAAGGAACGCTATTACTTGCTGGAAAAGCTAACTCCTGGTTTAACACCTTGAGTGCGTTCGTTAGGGTTGCCAATGGAGCATACCTGTGGGTTGCTAACTCTTTTGTATGGTCTGAGAGTAACTTAGCCACTTGTTCTGTGTCCATAGTTGGAACTTTGTTACTGGGAGATCTGAAGTTTGCAGCCTGTGATCAAAACCTAAATACCGGTACTCTATCTGAACTTGAGCGTTCTGCATCGAGCACCTGTGAGATAAAGATATTGAGTTTTGGGTTGACTCTGGCCATCTGTGACTAATCACATGTCCGGAGGACCCGTCACTAATTTGTAGAGAATGTAGAACCTTAGCAGGTTCTAGCATGGATGCCAATTTCACCTTACTTCGCGTAAACACCTTGCTACTGCCGAAATACAGGAATTCTCTGCCTCAATTTGCACCTGTATTAAATTCCTTGTACACTATACGCTAACAACAAATCTTTGCAAACTTAAAGGTTGACGCAAACATTAAGAAATCAGATTTGGTGGCGCATGGAAAGAAAACATAATAGAACTAGCAAAAGAGTTAGTTAGGGCCATCCCCTTGGGGGCGACCCACATTGAAAGTTAGGTGACCAGTGGCTCAGTTGGTTGAGCACCGGGATGCCATGCAGGAGGTCGTGAGTTTGCCTCCGGCTGGACCAACACTCAGGGTCTTTAAATAACTGAGGAGAAAATGCTGCCTTTAAAATTACATCCACAAATGGTTAGACTTTCAAGTCTTCTGGGATAAGGACTGTAAACCGTAGGTCCCATCTCACAAATATCTTCCATGTTCATTGGTTCCCTGTGGGACGTTAAAGAACCCACACACTGTTTGAGAAGAGTAGGGGATGAAGTTCCCAGTGTTGTGGCTGTTCTTTGTGAGTATATGGGTGGGTATAGAAGGTCCACATCAGTTGAATAGCTGCCAAAACTTTAACCTGCTCAAACATAACAAACAAAAGGTTATGGTTTGGCTTCCCCGACCCATGACACTAAACTGAAATGCTTTACCAATGCAACTCACCGTTTGGCAAGGGCTGCCTCACTTGCTTTACCAAGGAATCTGTATACCCGGATTTTCCACCAGAAATCTGTTACGGGACAGATTTTGTACACACAGCTTTGGCTTTTCAATTTCTTTATTCAGGCGCAGAAATTCAGCACTCTGCCATTGCCGGCAGCCAGCTCTCTCAAAAACTGGCCTTTATATATGCTCTTGCTTACCTATGATTGGCCAGAGAGCTTGAAAAGTTACACAAACGTGATCCTAACATTCTCAACAACAAAGGCAGAAAAGCTTGTAATAAATACTTGCAGTAGATATGTCAGCTTAGCTAAATTCGAGTTAATTAAATTGTAAGATAAACTGATAGCAACGGAAACTGAAGTTTCTGCGGTCCTTTATGCTAACGCGTGCGAGCTAACTGCGGGAAAACTAACACTACAGATAATTACGTTAAGATAACTAACATGGTCTCTTTCTTTATAAGAAAGAGCTGCTAAGATGGTCCTCGTGTTTCCAACAACATCGGCGGACATTTGGCTGTCACCTAATGCATTTTCTCGTGGGAAAATTACGTTAATTAACTGAGAGGGACGAGGGCGTTTGTGACACAATTTTCTTATCTAAGTTCTTAATCACTGTGCATTACAACACTATGCATACAATAAAACAATCATGAAAATATTGCTTAAAATATTATAAAGTATGCTTCAACAAAGTACTTGGCAAGAAGTCGAGCTGTGTTTTTGTTTAAGGTAGCTCTAACGCTGGTCCGGTCTTTGACTTTGATACTTGAGGCATCCCGTGGGTTTTGGGGGTTGCGACATAATCTGTAAGTGTTTCCAGGGATGAGTTCCAGGACAGGCTTGTGAAAACACATGCCAACCGCTCGTATGTGTTCTCGTGGTAAGGCGTAATTTTCACTTGCACACCTTGCTGTCATATCCATGTCTTCCGTCAGATAGGAGAAAAAAGCTGTAACATTTTGTCGAAGAACTGACAGTACGTGTGCGTCATTGACTAGGCCAATGAAATGATGTCACAGTGATTTGGGTTCCTTTGAGTTAAACAAGGCGCAGGATATAAGATTTGGTCTATGTTACACTACGTCCTACTTTTTTCTTTGTATAGCTGTAGGAGGTAATGTTTCGGTTTAAACCTTTAAACAAGTTAAAATGTAGGTATATATTTTAGCTCGATAAAATGTTCAATTGTATTCTCCGCTGAGTCGTATGTGCCACATTTTGGGAAAGGACGTTCAAAATAAATAAATAAATAAATAAAATAAGCTGTTGTTGAATATCATCGCCACCTTTGCGTTTCCTTTCTCAAACCGTGATTTTGCATACCTCCAAAAAATGTTCTCTTCCAAGTGCGATTTTTAGGTTTATCTAAGCGGTAGCATTTAACTTCCAAGCTGAACAAAAGCAAAGACTTTTGACTCAAATACTGCTAACCAGAAACAAGGATGCCGGTTGTCTTGCTTAACACAATCCTAAAGGTGTTTTAGGTGTTTTCACAAGTGCGAAAGGTGACATATCTTTTCATCTGTGGGTTCCTGTGTTTGGTTTGCATCAGACAGAGGAACCGATTTCAACAAATATAACTACATGCGTCAATATCCAAATCCTTTACTTGAGGACCGATGAATGGAGTCCTAAAGGAATTGACTGTTTCCGTTTTAGTCAATGTTCAAATAAGCATCTGAGAAATTCTTCTTTTGAATAGATATTTATTTGCTTCAAATTTTGGCCGTTTAATTACAGAATTGGTGACAAAAAGTGACTACAAGTGACTACTTATTGGTGAAGATTAATTAATGACCCGCTTACCTGGTTTGGTGGTATACATTAAATGCAAATTCTTAAGATAGCTGAATCCTATGAAGTACACCGACTCCTTTCATTTTACTCGAAAAAGTAACTGTTTTTCACGCATTGTCACAGTCAATGTATAGCCATGGTGTTGTCAGCCCATTTCAAGATGTTTCTGTCATGGCATTAGAAGATCTTGTATTATGTCAGATACCATGTGAAAAATGAAATAGAGACGCTGTGTTCTTATTAGCTACAACTGTGTTCCGGTGCATGAAATACTCAGAGATAATTGGCCAAGTTGCGCTTATCATCCCAGGTTCTCAGCCTCATTTTTCTTATTTGATCAACAAATGTGTAATACACACACCAGCTTTCACACAATGATCTCACCACACTCCCCAAAAAACCTTAAATATAGATGGAAGTGGAATTTGGAAGGGTTGGTTTTTAAGGAGGGGTGAAACTGTGGAATTAGATTTCCGCCAAAAATCGAGTTTTGTTTTCAACTAGCATGTTTCCAATTCTACAATTAAATTTGAGATTATTGTGTCATACTTTAGCCACAACATTCAACTTTGTGAGCCAACATTCGTATGTTGTAATTCAACAAAGAAAATTTGGCTTCAAGGCTTGACGTTTTCACTCAACCTTCATGTTTGCCTTTCGACATTTGAAGTTCATTTTGGACAGCAGACGCGCAACTGTACATACAAGTCTGTGATTGAAACATCAAGTTTGAAATTCAAGCATCAAGGTTGAACTGCAAACATCAAGGTTTAAATTGAACTTTACGCTTGACTAATTTGGTCACATAAACCTTCAAGGTCACCAGCATGTGCACTACAATAGAACCATGTCGCCGTCCAAGCTGGGTAAAATTCAAGATGGCGACTTTAGCAAACAGATGAAATTCTATCCCAGCTGCACCAGAACGTCCTCTCTTCATCCACGACGGGCATTGTCTGTTCTCTCAGCAAAACGAAACTAAACTGACTAAAAACGGTCTTTGGATAAAGTGCGCAGCTGGATTCATAGTCTATTGATTAACTTTGATCACGCTTATGATTAAAGCGGAAATCATAGAGCGCTTGACCTTAACAAATGTCCCGTCGTGATAGGCCGTAAAAAAGGTTAAATGTTAATCGGCTTTAATCCATAACTAAACGTGTTACCAGGTGACTGTTGTAATGAGAGTAGCACACGATTATCAAGTCTTGGGCTCGGATTTTCGAAAATTTTTTTAAACAAGGGTCTTGGTGTCTTGGCAAGTCTCGGAATTTACCATTCACCACTCCTTCAAGTGCTTCTGCCAGTCACTCCAGTACATAACAGATAGAAGGTGAATTGCTTTAATTCTGCTTTAAAGAATCCGCATTCTTCTCAGAAGAAGTAACATAATTTGTTCTTTTTCCAAGAATACACTTTTGGCAATTCTTCTGCCAAGTGAACTGTGTTCTTGGGCTGAGAATTGGTATTCTTGTGAAGGTCACCCTCGTGAAATACAAAATGTCATGCTATAGCTATCATTTGAAATCAGGACATACAGAGATGAAGTAAAGTCGTGCGATTCTGCCAGTCACTCCAGTACAAAACAGATACAAGGTGAATTGTCTTAATTTTGCTTAAAACAAGCAATATTCTTCTCACAAGACGTAGCATAATTGGTTTTTTTATACAAGAATACACTTTTGCCGATTCTTCTGCCAAGTAAACTGTATTTATTAGCCTGCAAACACAGCCGCCTCTCATCACTCGTAGGCGCTTGGGGCATTTTTACCAAGTGGCCAGCTTTTGAAGTCTGAATTATGATTAAGTTAAAGTTGATTATGTCAATAAGAAGAGTTTTATTGGAAAAGAAGGCAAGCAACGTTTTTACCATGTAATTATTATATGTGGGCAGACCAGCTTGTATTTAATTATAAGGGTGCATTTATTTTACAGCTGCTTTATTAAATCCTTAATAATTTATTATTGTTAACATTTTCACAACTCTAACATTTTAACTTTTCTGTTTTAAATATCTGACTGGTCTTCCTTACAATTCATGTTTTCAATTACTTGTTATTATTTTGATTGCAGGGTTCTCGTAGATGTTAATGTTAGCCAATTCAATTACTGAATTGGCTACCTCGTATAAATATTTTGAATTACTATTATCATTATTCAAAGTATTTTGGGCTGGTGAGATAAGATCCATGTTTATTCAATCTTCGGTGAAAGTATTTGAGGACACAAAAACAAGACAACACACACCAAGTTAAATGAACTTAATTGACACTTTTAATTAGCTAACTAATATCAGATACTACTGGGATTGGAAATATTGTTGGTGCTAAACCATTAATTTAGTACTGACCTTTTCAACACATAAATAGATTGAAATAATACTTTGTTATGGCAAGTGGTTGAAATTACAATGCACAAAATTTAAACAGCCAATTTGAAATTGCCAATCACAGAGCAAAGCAATGCAAAACTAAAGCAATCCGATTCTGTTACAATACTCAACTGTCAACATACTTTGACAAAACTGTGCACATTTTTTTAAATTTAATGGACGATGTATACTAAGTAATAATCTTTGGTGACACTCAAATAAGTCAGCACACATACAAAATTGTGTTGATTAAAACCCAAAACAATGGTCCAGTTATGTTCATAGCTACACTGAAGCTGCAAAGTCACTTCACGTGATGGTTACGATCATAACTGGGAATAGGTGCCCTTGAAAAAAATTGGGCCTCGTTTTTTCAAGTTTCCCTTCACCTATTGCAAAAGCCATTACGACCTCTGGGATGTAGATAATAGCCGGGAGCCGGGGAAAATACTTGGCTGTCAACTCGATTTTCCCGGCTGTGAAACCTTCTACAGTCTTTAAATCCTTAAAAATAGATTCTGATAAACCAACCTGTGAAGTGATTATTCCCATCTGTTAAAAATTTTGTCTGCATCCCTGGACCTTATTTTGTTTTGGTTCATATTTTAAAAATACTCTCCATGCCTTCTAAGACATTCTGGTACAAGAGGATGTCACGAGATTTGATTCTATGAGAATGTTACCTTCAAGATATAGTACTGCTAAATTCAGTGTAAGAGTGGCTTTAAAATGAGTGTCTCAGACCATGAACACCATTTAGATTTGTGCAAAATAATGGTTAAATCAATATTACATTTTATTTTTGGCACTATTTGAAAGACACCCCCAATCACTAATTAACAATTGCTTTTGGGTCCTCCCTGGGACAAACATACTTGCACCCGTCATGCTTGCAAAGATGCATAACTGAGGTCATTAGGAGATCTTCCTCTTCAATGACAAACAGTCCACTGGGAAGTTCTTCGTCCTTGACTTCATATGAAACAAGATTTGGCCAGAAGCCAACAGTTTCATACAGCTTTAAAGAAAAAAACAAACAAAGGAGCCATAAAGCCAGATGTTAGCTAATGATCCAAAAACAGGTCTTGAATCGGTAATCTCAGCTAGGAGTGTTGTATTGTCATCCTTTTTATAACATGTGCCATGGACAGTAACTGATGCAGCTTGAAAATTTGTTTTATCTAGTTCCATTACAATCGTTTGCATCATCCATGTCTTGTTGGTTTAGCTCCTTTTTCTGTGTCCCACAAATAGATTCTCTTCAGGAGAGAGGGTGATCAGATGGAGTGCCATCTGTAGACAGTGGAATTGAATTTGCCCGTACACCACTTTGATGGCTCTCTGCTAATGTTTTTGGCAGATTTTTGAAGTTCTTGGTAATTTTTGGGCTATTCTTGAACTGCTGGTGCTTTGCTTCGAACCGCATAGCCCATGTCCTCACTAATGGACCCAACTTTAAAATCTGAGAAGGGAGGTGAATTAGGTAATGTTGCTTTGGAGTGATGTTTTCATTGAAGACATTTTTCAACACCTGCAAGTGTTCTTCAATGACAAGCTTTAAATATCCTAGAATATTAACGCTTATTTTCTTCCTTAAACAGATGGCAGTAATTTCTAATAGGGAATCCCGAACCATCGAGTTCGAGTTCGAGTTGGACTTAGAGTTGGAGTTTGAGTTGTGCTTCGAGTTGATAATTAAAACGCAAGTATATAATTGATAATAATGTATAATTATTATTTATTATTAATGTTAATAAGCAAAGAGATGTATAAGCTGGGCGAAGAACAGGAATTCGGGGCAATATTGGGATTTTTCATTTTTTTTTTTCATGTAGTTTAAGTAATAAAATTTGCTCACACATTAAAATATAGAGCAGGGATATAGCTTTTCAACAATGTGTGGTACCTTTTGTCACTGTGAATGAATAATAACAAATTGTCCATATTTGGGGTCGTGGCCCATATATTTAACAATCATTCCATTAGCGCGCGTTGGATATGAGATGATGGTAAATAGCCAACGAGGCGCGTAGCGCCGAGTTGGCTATAACTAGTCTCATATCCAACAAGCGCGAATGGAATAATTGTTTTATTAAATTCCTTCAACTCCAAAAATTTGGTAGTACGAAATACTAGCGGAAAAAGCGAGCAAATCCGAGCGAAATCGAAAAAAACTTGATGAGAACTGATGCGATGTTGTGTAATACCTTGTTGTCAGACAGACGCAGGCTCATCACAAAAACATTTCTTGCCTTTTCGCGTACTTCTAAACGTCGGAATTGATCCAAACTTTCCACAAAAAAAGTTTTTTTTCTCCTTTTTGGCTTTATTCAAAGAGAAATTTGGCATTCCGACGAAAACATTTTTGTTTAGGAACGCTTAACGCAATCATTTACCATATGAGGTCAAACCAAGGTATATGAGCTGATAACCGAGATTGAGTGAACCAATCAGAGCACGTGAAATACATTATCCGAGGTTGAGAATTTAATAATTACTAATAGACGATTTCATATTATTCAGAATTAAAAATAATTTTAACTACCTCTCTATATTTCATTTCGCTCTACAAGACAATCATAGACACTTGCAAAGTAAAAACGCAACGAAAGTGAACTACGATTGACATTTAAAACGAGCTGTCTTCTCACAGTCAGTTTCTAAAACATTTGTTTTGGACAAAACATCAACTTTCAAAAGAACAAATTGTTTATTTCTCTACAAACTGATCTGTCACTGTAATCTAAACTGTAATCTGCTACGTAGACAATAGTTGCCGGTTTTTTCTACTTATAACCAAGGAAACTATAGGGGAAGTGAACCTCACTTTTTAACCGTAACTTTCATGTTGATTATTTTTTTGGGCGAGATCTGGAAAAGGTTTTGAAAGGTCCTTTCACAGCAAAATTGGAAAACAGGTAACTGTCTTCTTTTTTCCTCCAGCTTCTCAGCATTCCTAAATCTCGCCGCTCCCGCGGTCTAGATTTCGCCTTCCAGACCCCGAGTACGGACCATTCTGAAATTTCCAACTTTCCCAACGTTTCAAGCTTTTTGTTGCACCATAAAACAAAGTAAAATTTAACACAGATTTAACACAGAGTCAAACAAGTAAGGATTCCGATATCTCAATTTTGGACCAAAATGTCAAACGCACGTGTACGCCACATTTGCATTGGCTCTTTGCTGGGCTATAACTTGAAGAATACCAGACGTGGAAAGTGAATATCGAAAATGGCACAATGGGCAACTTTGCGTCCCCTGGTATTAAAGAGTGAGTTTATACTACAATTTGAATTTTCGGAGAATTTAGAGGATTTCTATGGAAAATGTTGCTGGAGAGCAAGGTCTTTCTCTTCAACAACTTTTTCAATACAAATCTTCTCATTTATTTCAAAATTCAAACCGTCATAAAAGTCATTCTTTAATGCCAGGGGCCTCAAACTTGGCCATTTTGATATTTTTGACATGCTTTTTCCATTTCCAGCATTCTTTAATTTATAGCCCACATTTTTATGAAAAGTAGGTCACGTGATGGTCTAGCTGTAAAGGGCCTGTTAAAATTTAAACACAAAAGTTGCTTTGAAAATAATACTGTAGAGAAAAAAAAATAAACACGTTATTTGCAGGCTTTGGTCGTTCTGTATCGATTACGGGGCCTAGGACCGTACTGAAGACCTCTGGCACTTAAGCCTCAAAGTATTTCCTTACAATGCTAGGCCAAAGTTGAGATGCAAGGTATCTTTATGTGCCACTTGCATTTTCTTAACAGAAATGGACACTGCTTTGATTCAAATCCTTTCTCTTCATGAGAGATCGTTGGTTAGCATCATGGATCATGGTTAGCATTTACATTTCAAGGAAAAATATTCCTTGTCATACTATCGTTGGTTTGTGCCCTCCCATAAGCACAAGCGGTCCTTCGAAAAATGTAAGTATCTCGGCGGGCTCTGGTTTTGCGGGACCTACCCTACCCTACCCCTCTATTTCTTTTTGGGGGGAGGGGGGTTTATTTTTATAGTCAACTTTAACTCCAACTCGAAGTCCAACTCGAAGTCCAACTCGAAGTCCAACTCGAACTCCAACTCGAATCCAAACTCGATGATACCTTACTCCCTTTCTAATATGGTGAGCAATGTTTTCCATACATCTGGACTTTGGTGAGAAAATGGCTCAGAAAAATACACAAACGCACAGCTAAGAAGCCATATTTGAGCAGCAGTCTAACCAAAGTTTCCGTGAGGGTCCTTCAGATCTTCTTCTTGACAGGGCATCTTCCAAAATGATATGCATTAGGTCCTGTGGTAGTTGCTCTACCACATCAAAACATGGGGCATCTTACAAAATACTTTTCTTTGTTACTTCATACTCTTTGGAGAAATGAGCTTGTAGCTCTGGATTTTCTTTAAGTTGGTTTAGGTGGTAATCATGCATAGCCTGGTTTCGCAGCCTATATTCCTCTTCTCTGAACTTAGATTGCATATCCTCAAAATTAGCCATGCAGTGGCGACACTTTCTCTTGGCACCAGCCACTGATTCTTTGAACCCTCCCAATAACTGACTGGCTGGAGTGTCAGCAATAACTGCCAGTAAAGCACCTCTGAGACGCATAATCCCATTTTGCAGCTGGAAATCGTGGCCCATGTCATCACCAAGTACTTTCAGTTCTTCAATAAATGGTTTTAAAATTTCATCCATACCATATTTTTTTAAAAGCCGTTGTTCGGTTATCGCGAGAAGGTTTATAGATTTCAATTTGGATCTGTACTCAGAATACAAATTTGCAAGCTTGAAATAAAACATAGCCAATTTGTACTTCCTCTTTGTCTGTTGATTAGTTATCTCAAGGTCATCATAGTAGAGAATAATCTTTAAACTTTGAGGCTCTATAGAGAAGATTTCATGGGTTTGTATGATACTGCCATCTGTAAAGTCACATAAGATACTCGAATCCAAGTCCTCCTTCTTTGGGTTGGCAACCATGTCTAGAATCTCTTGGTTACTCAGCATCAGTTACAAAGATGCGAAGAGTGACACATAATAAAAACGTTCTGGGCATTCTACAATTCTTCTTTTTTTTCCGTTTCAACTCATACCTTGTACCCAGCTTAATTTCTCTTGGTGAAATATTTGGGAAGGAGCCATCAAAATTACCACAATTAGTCAGTCCAGTGTCCCCATGCTCCCATAAAGATGGAGCGAAGACATCGTGTGGCATGGTGTTGGGATTGATCCCATTTGCCTGAAGAGTTTTATACACTTGATTTTTGCTTTGTAAATTTGTTGCTCGTAAGAGTGAAATAGCTACCGCAATAGCTTATCAATGCTTGTTCTTTGACTTTTAAACAGAATCTATTTAAGATATGCGAAGATGAGAGTGGGGTACTATCAGGTTCCACCTCTGTTGGGCTGTTGTTGTGTCCCACATTATAATCCTCAGGAAATAATGTTATTTTATTCAGTGACTCGTCATCTCTGGACAAGGAACTCTGAATATTTGTAGGACTTGAGGGAAAGAACTTTTCCAAATCTATAACTAAATGATAAATAACACATTTTAACTTAATTATCTCTATTCCTTTTTTAAATATTATTGTATCATTGGTATTAAACTATTACACAATTTCTTAGAGCATATTCGTGCTAGATACAAAAAAAATTCCTTTTATCATCAGTATTGCCTCTGTATTTTTGTGCCACATTTTTGTTTTAAGGGTGATCTGTTGGTCGCATGTTACATTGTCCCAGTGGGGTTATACTTCAATCTCTGGAGTAGGGAGGCCGGGTGGGGGGAAGGGGGGAGGTATAGGAGGAATGAAGAAAAGGAATGGATCCCGCATTGCGGGATACCCATAAGAAGCGTTTGCACATTTTTTACCTGATTCATAGGCATCAGTAACCTCGCTGTCTTGAACTAAGTGAAAGACAGCCTCGTGCGTACAGTTTAAG
>NC_090888.1:37764156-37771656 GCF_036669925.1 Montipora capricornis | reverse complement strand
GCATTTTTCCTACTTATAAATTCAACTTCTAACGCTTTGTAAATCTATCAACTGAAGATGACAGAAGTTTCTGTCGAAACATGTTTTGCAAATTCAAGAGTGTTGTCGTTTTCTTTAAAATTTTAACTTGCTCTGTGTTTGCGTTAATTGTCCCCCTTAGTTTCTTGCGCCTTCCTACATTCCTTCTTGCAGTGATGTAGAGTGTGAACCAACTACTGGAATCAAGGTTAAAAAAATTTCAAGCACTCCAAACAGTTCCTCTCCTCAAGAGTTGCCAATGCCTGGACCGTCATCCGTGCTAAGTGAACGGGAAAAGCTGATGAAACTGATGGAAATGTTTCCATCCCATAGTACAGAAGAGTTGCAAGATGCATTAGATATTCATGTCAGTGTCGAAATGGCAGCCCTTGCAGTGTCATCAAATGTGGCAAATGACATTTCAGACTGTGATAGAGTTCTCTTGCAGCCAACATTTCTTCCTAAGGATCATGATGCAGTCACCCTACATGAAATAATTGAGCAAATTCAGAGGAATTTCAGCAGTGACAAGGAAGAAGTTAAAGTAGATGAAGATGATATCTTAAATGACGCTTTTGCATACTATAAAGACTCCAAATCTGATGCCAGAACGAGGGGCTGTGCAGCGGCGTATTTTTGACAAAATTCGAGCTGTTTGGATAGCCGATGAGACACTTCTCTCATGTTTGATATATCTTCTCAATCGAAACAAAACCAAAGGAGTAAACAGAGAAGTAAAATCGTCGAAATTTATGCTAATTAGGACCGGGTATCCAAACCTCCTTCACGGTTGTGATTTCCTTTGTCTTAACTTGATGAATTATCAATGAGTTTGATAAATACACTTCTAGAAGTACTTTTAACAATTCTGATGGACAAAACAATTGTCCTGTTTCGTTTATTTCCACAGATTGCAAGCACAAGTGATGTGTCAACTTTGGACGCAGATGAAACCTTGAACTTTTTGTCTGAATGTGATCAAAATGTGACATTGAGTGTACGTTCACCGTTGCTCTTGATGTTGTAACATATTATCATCAAAGCCAAGCTGAAGTAAATAGAAACTAGTGAAATAGGATAGATAAGATCTTCGGTAATTATGCTAATGTTCTCTCTATTGGAGAGAATTAACCCATTGTAAAATATGCATCTCCACGTGGCGTCTCAAAGATGGATTGTATTATCAACAAAAAAACACCCAACTGATATAATCACAAAATCACAGCTAGCAATTTCCTACCGGTAAATGCTTAACAAATGCATTTTTATTTGCAGAATTCAAACAAGCTGATCGTTTTGCAAGTCATTATAGTGCATGATGTCCTGGGACGTCCCAAAATTTTGCTTAATCAAATCAGAGAGGGACTGCAAACATCATCATTTGGTGCAAAGATGAAACAGTACCCTGAGCTCGTCCAAGAGCTGTTCGTCCCAAACGACAAGGAATGGAGTCATAGTGATGTTATTAAAGTTTTAGAATTCCCGCAGACATTGAGTGCAGATGAAACATCTATTCAGGGGTATCTAATAGAATTCTTGGAAACTGCATCCAAAGAAACTCTGACACAATTTCTCGTTTTTACAACTGGTACACCTCGGAATGCCGGAAAAATGGAGGACGTGTCTTAACCAGTAAAGCAAGAAATGATACAATTAAAACATCAGTCATTCTTTTGCAAGAGACCGCTGGAAGAGAAAAACCTTCTCAAAGTGAGTTTGAGCTCTGCTCACAGAGCATAATTTCTCTAATCCCGGAACTGAAGGACCCTCTTCCGCCTGTACGCCATGAAGCCTTCAAAGAGTGGGTAAGTGGTTTGTGGTATGTATTGCCGAATTTCTATAATTCAGCAGCTTGTACTGGGTTAAATGAACTTATGTAGCGCAGGTCCTGGAAATAATATTGCGCCATGGTTTATGTTTTGAACAATCACCAAAATGAAAAATCAAACAAAAAGTTACTTAAATTCAATATTGATACTCTGGCTTTTACATACCGCTGATTTTTCATGTAACTCATTTATGCTTTACCTTTCAGGCCACTGTTTTAGCCCTTCTGAAAAAGGCTTACTACAATAGAAAAGTGGTTGAGAATCTAAGGAAGAGGAAAAAAGGGCAGGAGGAGACTGAATCAACCCAGGAGGGGCATGATACTCACATGAAGCTGGATATGAAGGCAGCAAAACCAAAATTTCTGCGCTCATGAAAGCATCTTTTGGAACTGGAGGAAGTGGATCAAAAAGCAGTCGGGCAAAGGGGTTGTAAGAAATGTTCTCCAAGAGTACCTGGGCTTCCGAAGATATATGATCAAGTGAGTACAAAATTTGTAGCTTAAATCTCACCATGCATTCTGGTTTTTTCCTGGTCATTGCTTGACACTAATGCTAGTAAAAATATGCACCTACTAGCTCCTAGACTAATCGGTTTAGTATAAGAAAACTAAATTTACTACAACTCTATAATCCTTTTGTAGAAAGCTTCACCAGGAACTAGTTTCCATAGCTCGAGTATTTAAACCAGGACTTGTAGTCCATATCCCAGGTGTATCGTATGATCAATTCCGGAAACTAACTACCCCCATCTTGGAAAAGTTGGGTATTTTCCTCGGTTTCTGGTTTTTACCTACATCTATGTGAGCCAAGTGTGTGCATATCATTCTCTTCAAAGGAGTGCTGAATTTGAACATTATTGTTTAGCTCACTTACGTCAGACTTCCAAAAAAAAGAAAACTCAGTTATTGTATGGAAGTTCAAAGTCGCTATTCTAATTTCTAATAATTATTTAGACCACTTCTCTTTCTTTTTGTTACTTAACAGGTTATGGTAGAAGTCAGACTGGTGACTGACTGTTCAACCTATGAAAAGGCTTGGGGACAAATACTCTCACAACTGTTGGAGTATACAAAGGCAAACAACCCAGACTGCCTAAATAATGAGGACGATCCTGAAGAGCTCGACAAGTTAGACGATGCCAACTTTTCTTGCTATCTGTATTCTGTTTGCGAGTTGCACATTGGTTATTTTTTAATATTTAACTATTTTTACATTTATATGGGAAAGTTATGGTTCAGATCCTGAACCAAATCCTTACTGAAAAGAACTCAATCCATCAGAGGCTATTTTTAAAAATTAAACAAAGCAGACCTTACATTTTGTACATTAACCCTTTGTTTATTTGTGCGAATGGGTTGTGGTTGGTATTGAAAGTGACCTCGCAAAGTCGGTCATTTTTAGTTCAAACCATTTAGAAGCACCTTGACTAACCTTCACTTGAATGAAACATACTTTACTGTATTTTTAGATGACAGCCTTGAGCTGCTCTGGTCATAAAATAATGCTTAACATAATGTTGTTCTGTTTTAGATAGATTCTAAAACTGGCATGGTTTTGTCCAGCCTTCATCAGCCTTTGGGTATACAAGACAGACTGATGGAGTTCTTGAAGGTAAGACTGCCAAATAAAAGTCTTTACATGGCAGTCATGCAATCCTACTATCAAACTTTCTACTTCAAAAAATTGACTTTGGAATAAAATTACAGTGCCTACATTAACATTTTTAAACCGGAACTGCAAGTCTAGTAAAAATGAAAGCATTATCTATTATTGAAGGAATGCTAGTTAGGCTGGTTTTTCTGTAAAGGTTCGACTCCTGTGAAAGTTAGTCTTCAAACATTTATAGGTCCTTTCAATTGGTTTTTCATGAATGACCAAATGCATGCTTGATTTGGTGCCAAAGGTTGCTTACCAGAGACCAGTGCCTAAATGTGTAAAATAAAACAAGGAGATCCAAGTGTTTAAGAGTAAAGGACAGCCATAAAACCTTGAATGCTCTTGTTAACAATGTGAAAATAAACTTGACCAATAATGAGGAACAAATCACTGTAATCTGTGAAATAAATAATCTGTCAATTTACCATTAAGATATTCAGTCGTCTTTTATCTTTAACTCTTCACAGGATGGTGTAGACTGCATGACCTACATCAAGAAACTGGATGGTGATGTCCACTTGCTCTCACCAGATGAGGGGAGAGATGAGCCTCAACTGCTGATTGTTATTGACAATCAAATTATTTTAACCACAAGTACATACACACGGGCTCTTTTTGGGATGCATTACATTTTTAATTTAGAATACCCCAAGAATTTAAATTACGTGAATCAGTTTATTTAGGAGTACGTTTTTAGTATTCCTCAAAAGAAAAGGTCATGCCAATACAGAAAAGTTGTGTTAGCTCTTTTAACTTTTTAAATAATCAAGGATATGCTCTAAGAAAACTGAGCCATTGGGAGCTTAAAATCTCAAACCCTTGAAATCCAGGGTGCCCATCATAAACGTTTGGTGCAAAAACTTAAAATGGCTCCTGAAGGCACTAATAAGTTCTCAGACGCCAGCAGACTCAGCTAGAGTACTGCCCTGATAATTTACCCAAGTTAAAAGGTCTCTTCACACCAGTAGTTGCGATGCGTACTGCTTTAGTTATGTTGTTTTTAATGGCTGTTTTTACAGTCGATTCTCTAGTCATATATTATTCTTTTTTTTTTTAATCCGTTGTGTTCTATTTTAAGCATTACTGTTATAACCCTGGTGGTTTCCAGTCAGGCTTTCTTACCACTTTTGTTTTCTATCGTAAATGTAAGCATGGTTTTTTTGTTTTTTTTTTTTATGGAAATAAACTTTATACCACACACTTTATGGTACACATTTGTATACCAAAACTGCTGATAACTGAAAGAACAGCTGTTACTATTCAGGATTATCAAGGAACAATTTTTTGTAAAAAGAAGGATGATAGGTTTTGTAAATGTAATGGACTGTGTAGTGATTTTGTTACCCCTTTGTCCTGCGTCTCTATAGCTTAAAAATCCTAAAAGACTCGAAGTAAGTTACAGGATGTGTCCTGCAGGTTGCAACAAAGGTGGACGTAACATGATTAATGCTTCTAGGATCAAAAGTCAAATGAACAAAACAACGAGCTGTTCACATTTCCTATAAAACATGTATCTTGGCAAATAATTATATTAACTTAATAATTGTACTTTCTCAATGGTTCAAATCAGAACTTCGGATAATTTTATGTAACATTTGGCTGGTGTATTTCATAGTTCAATTTTGTTCTTCAGGTTCAATTTTTCTTGGTCAAAAAACAATTTTCTGTAAAAAGAGTGATATTAGGTCTTGCAAATGTAACGTACGGTGTTATATAATTATGGTACAGTATTGTGCATAGTTTAGTTTAGCTGTTGAATTTTTGTTAGTCTTTGTTTCATACTATCATTGTACATACAGTGTAACCATGGCCTAAGAAACTGAACTAAGGATAAACTTAAACCACAGCAATACAAAACAATTTATGTCCGCATTGAAACAATTGTTTTTTATAAGACAGTATATGAATTATTAAAATGAGAGGCCTTATTGCACACTAGTCAATTTTTTTGTCAGTGAATATTGAATCTTAATTTCATTTAGGCCTGGTCAATAATATTATTGTACTTGTCTTTGTGTTTATTGCATTTGTATCTTTATGATCATGATGCCCAGTGCAAACAAATAAATACTGTTTTTTTATGTCTAGGCATGACTTGCATTATTTTAATTATTATGCATAGAATTATCTTTCATTTTGTCCAAACATGCCTCTTACTCTTATGCATATGTTCCCCATAAACAGGGGAAAAAAACATACCTCACTGTAAAATTTTAATTGTAAGTAGAAGAATATTGATTATTTGCTGGAGAACAATGATTCTTCAAGATCCTTGAAGGACGAAAATGGATACATCTGGGAATAAAACACTTTCTTTGCAAAAGAGAATGGATTCTTGCAAAGAGAATCGATAATCTTACCAAAATAATTTAAATTCACCTCAAAAGAATTGTAGTTCTTTTAGGGAGAACATTCTTCTTTTGAGAAGAAATTAAATTCTCCTCTGGTGACGAAGAATCACGCATTATTGATTCCTTATAGAAGACTCTATATTCTTGCTTCAAGAATATTAAACCTTTCTAGAAGAATCTACTTTTAGAGTGCTGTCAGAAACAGATCTCATTGCTTTCAGGTTTGAGATGAACTACGGGAATATCAAAACCTGTTTTTTTAGCGGAATTGCCTTTCTTTCAAAGCGATTTCCATGGGGAATCGACCCTGTTGCGGCGAGTTCTTGCCTGAACGACTCAAAAGTGTTTCTTCTCATCCGAAAGTGCCCTCTAAATTCATCTAGTGAGTAACAGGGCACTACCACCTCGAAAAAAAAAAGCATTTCTGATAAGATCCTTCCTCATGAATGGTATAATTGCTCCAAGAATTTTGTAGAACAGCAGCAGACATAGCGTTAATTGCAGGAACTGTTCCAAGTTTTTTAGAAGTTAACCGCTGATCAGTTTCAATATATAACCATACAAAACCCTACACAGTCCTACTCAGGACGACAAAAGCCTACATTATAGCCATACACAAGCCTTATACATTGACATCCGCAGTAATTCGCTCCTGCTGTTGCGGTGTCCCTGCCCAATTTAAGTTACTATTGGTGTATTGTTATGTTGTATTTTCAGTATTTGTATATCTTCAGTTTATATTTTCTTGTTTCTTCAGGGCAAAGCTAATAAAATAAAAATAAAAAATAAAAATACATACACAACAATATATAATACACAAGCCTACATTACCATACACAATCCTACACAGCCCTACACATACCTACATAACCATACATAACCATACACAACCCTACACAGGCCTACACAACCGTACATACCCATACACAAGCCTACATAGCCATACACAACACTACATAGCCATACACAAGCCTACATAGCTATACATAGCCCAACATAGCTGTACACTACACACCACGGGCCTGTACAAGCCTACATAGCCATACACAAGCCTCCATAGCCATACACAACACTACATAGCCATACACAAGCCTACATTTACTTTCACAACTCCACAAACCCATACACAACTCTAAATAGCCATACACAAGCCTACATAGCCACACACAAGCCTACATAGCCACACACAACCCTACACAAGCCTACATAACCATACACAACCCTGCACAGCCCAACACAAACCCACATGACCGTACACAACCCTGCACAGGCCTACACAAACCTACATAGCCATACACAAGCCTACATAATCATACACAACACTACATAGCCATACACAAGCCTACATTGACATACACAACTCTACACAGGCATACACAAGCCTACACAGCCCTAAACAAGTCTAAATAACCATACACAACCCTACAGAGCCCTACACAAACCTACATAGCCATACACAAGACTACATAGCCATACACAAGCCTAC
Source organism: Montipora capricornis (assembly GCF_036669925.1). Lineage (NCBI taxonomy): Eukaryota > Metazoa > Cnidaria > Anthozoa > Scleractinia > Acroporidae > Montipora > Montipora capricornis. The sequence goes on along the minus strand of NC_090888.1, from coordinate 37,764,316 downwards.
ATAAAATTATGGCCTACCAAAATTATGGTCTTCTGTGCCACCTTAAACGTACTGTTTTGAAGTTATTACTCTCTTGTTTCAAAAAAATGCCATGCAACCTTCCAACCCTGCAAGGTGCACATTATACAAAGTTTACATTCCTTGCTTAATTTCAATAACT
>NC_090888.1:37739156-37749156 GCF_036669925.1 Montipora capricornis | reverse complement strand
AGATAAAAGTACATTGTTTCTTTAATAGAGAATGCATCTATGCTATTTTATATGAATTTACTGCATTGGAATAATTATAATGAAAGTGCCCCTTCCTGCATTATTTGATACTGATTGCCAAGTTATACATAATTTTGAGGTTGCCGAGGTCTAAATCTTCCCAGTGTTACCGCCTTGCAGTCAATATTTCCAATCTCTCGCAATTTGTTTTATTTTTTCGCATAACGTTTTGTTCTTAATATAAGTGAAATTAAATTTAATTGGAAAAAGTTAATAAACTTTAAGAAATCAAAGAAAGAAAAGGAAGGAAAGGAATTGGAAAAAAAAGCGTGTATATGTTGACCACAACAGCCATCACGAATATTAATTTATTGCTTCGAAATATGATACGTTACCCTCAATGCTGACAATGGAGACTTTCAGTAGCCCATCCAATATACAGCAGGGCGAATCAGCCTCTGACACCTGAATGGCCTCCCCTTACCCCACTTTCACTTGCAAATTCTGCCCAAGTATCCAAAAGGGGGGGTCACATCCCTGTTGGTATCTAAGGCACTACATCAGGTTTACAAAAATATTTCAATAAGAATCAAAGCAAAAGTAAAGTAATTCTGGTAGTTTGCAGGCACCACAAGCTCAAAATAAGAAAGTGGTGGGTGTCTTGTTTACAATGGCCTAAATTACAAGGCAGTTATATTTTGTAGCTCACGCCTCTTAACAAGAAATTGAGCGGGCCTTATGAGAGGACAAAACATGCTAATGTCCCATTGGTTTCTGTGCATGCACCTTCGAAGACGTTTCAAATCTTCCATTTTAAACTATTCAAAACAAAAAAAAAATGATGGCAATAGCGCGGCTATGTCACAAATTTGGTGAGATGAATACTATATTAGTCCTGTTCATTTTCATTCAACGACTTCAACCGTCTGAAAAAAGATGGTAACGGTATAGAGCTGCTCAAAGACCTTCTAAAACTCAGTGGTAGGAAGATATCTTAAAAACTAATTTGGTCGGGTGCACCTTCGATCTTTCATTGGTAGTGTTGGTTTGACTTTGTTCGTATAATTTGAGTTTGATTTGGTTTGCAGTGTGTTTGATTTATTTTGTAGTGCTTTTTTTTGTATGAAGTGTTTTTTCTAGTTTGTAGAGTTGTCCCTTATGGCCCTCTGTTCGGTGAGCTGTTATTATTATTATTATCATCATCATTATCATTATTATTATTATAATAACTCTTCAATTTTGCTAAACCCCATCAAGTTATGTAATGGAAGTGTACGACAAAAAATAACTGTACTGTCTGTTGGAACTTTCGAGATCTAACAAACTTTATTTCTGGGTTTTCGCAGTTCCGCATGACGTAACAATCTCCGTCGTAGGCGATGTGGGTCGAATTCAAACCTCTTTCAGTTCTCTGCAAAAAGACAGATTTCAAAAACTTTGAAATATTTTTAGTCAAGTTATTAATATCATCATTGCACAAGGCACAACTTCTGAAAATTGGATAATAGAATTCTCATAGTGTCGCTCCAAATTTCCCTGGAATTTGCATAATTTTGTTTGGAAAGGTTTATGAGAAATTCAACATGATATACCGGTATATATATATATATTTTTTTTTTGGGGGGGGGGGGGGTTAGAAAATGATACTCAAATGCTCAAATAATGGTTAATGCTTTTGCCTCACTAAAATTCTTAGTTATCACTAAGAATTCAGTAACCCGTTTCTCGAACGTCCAGAAAATATTATGGTTAATGCTTTTGCCTCACTAAAATTCTTAGTTAACACTAAGAATTCAGGAAACCGTTTCTCGAACGTCCAGAAAAGATTATGGGCCCGAAAAGCAATTTATAACAATGCAATACCGTTATATGCCGAAGGTTGAGGGCTGGAAACGTCTTGCGTTTGTTACGGGACAGATTTATTCTGGTGTGGAACCTCAGCACTCTGCCGTTACCGGCAGTCAACTCTCTCACCAAACTACTAAAAACTTGCGTTTAAATATGCTCTTGCTGAGCTGTGATTGGTTAATCAATACATTTCCTTTGAAGAATAAATGACAATGATTTGACAGACTCGGGCTATGATTTCGTGCCCCGGGCGTATGAAAGGGAAAGGAAAGGATTAAAAATAGACGAGTAACCAGGTTTTGGAGACATATATGCAAAAAAGCGTTCTCTGGTGAAAGCTTACGTTTTTAAAAATGTTTACCCAGAGAAGGCTTTTTTACATGAAAGGAAAGGAACTGAAATATTTAAGTGTCAAGTCGTTCTAGCGCTGGAGCGCTAATATTGGCGATAGTGTAAATACGAATTAACAAGTAACGCAATTCAAGTCAAGTAGCACTTGAACTAGTCGAATGAGTGAGCAACAAAAAAAATTTACAAAGTTGGCCTGAGTAAAGTACTTTCGAGAGTAAGCTTTTGCTGTCAAGTACAAGTATTGCAGGTTAAAGGGCTAGAGAATTTACAAAAATGTGATCATAAAACTATCAGCAACAAAGGCGAAAAAGCTTATGGTGAATACTTGTGGGAGATACTTTAGCCTAGCTAAATCCGAGTTAATTAAATTGTTGGAAAAACTGGTAGTGATGGAAAGCAAAGTTACTGTGGTCCTTTATACAAACCCCTGCGGGTTAACAGCGAGAAAGCTAACACTATAGATAACTAACATGGTCGGTTTTACAAACTATCAGAAATAGCCGCTAAAACAGTCCTCGTGTTTTCAACAACAGCGGCAGAAATTCGGCTTTCGCCTGATGCATTTTCCTGTGGGGAAAAATATTTTAACTTAATATTAACTGCAAGGAACGATGTTGTTTACAACACTTAACTTGGCTTGCACGTTTCAATTTGCTATTTTAGTTCTCATTACCGTTCATGTAGAACACTTTGCATACAATCTTGAAAATATGGTTTAAAATATTATAAAATATGATTTGACACGTGTCAGGGTACAGAGGCATTTATGGTACGCGAAAAGCACCAGAAACATTTCTGAGCTTTAGCCTTTCAGCAGTCGCTTTGCAGGCTAGTGCAACATTCTGTTCTTTGAAATAGAAACTTGCGTTCATTTCATTTCAAATCATTTATTAAATTGGCTATCGTATGCGGTCTTTCCTCCTATCAGGCAACTTCGTGTTGTTTTCTCTGACAATACGTACGTTAACAATGCCTATCACATCCCAGAAATTACAAGAGCTTAACAGTTTCCGATCAATCAATCAATCAATCAATAAAACAATCATTTTTCTACGCTTATATTTTCCATATTCGCTCGAGTGTCCGTAAGGATGATTCTAATCATAGGGAGTTTCTGCTAACTGAGAGTTACTTCAAACATCGTTAGGATTTAGTGGCGTTTGGGAAGAACGAATCAGAATACAATAGACTTTATTCTTATTCAGTGATATGCAAATAAGTGCCATGATATTCAGTAGTTAAGCTCGTAGTCTCTCGTCGTGGCGCTTATGAGCGTTTTTATTTTCTCGTCAATATTTCGAAAAAACGATGACGTTACCTTGACTGGTTTCAACTCCTTGGCCTCTGCACTCTGTAAATATCGGTCGCAGACTTCTTTGAAATAGGACAGCAGGTACTGGTCTCTACTCTGTGCCGTGGAGATGTATTGTCCTGGAATTTTCTGTGGTATCGAAAGCTGCGATGGCATTTCTCTTAGTGTCAAGTAATGGGTCGAACTAAAAAAGAAAAATCCACATTGATAACCTCATCATTGCATAGACGTACCTTTCTAGGGGGCATCACGTAAAATACGTTTTGAGATCGGAGGGGAAACGTTTAATTACCATCGGGACTTGCTCGAATCCAGGCACTGACAATTGGCGGGTACTACCTCGATGAGGTAGCCCTCTATGCTTTTTCCAGATGACACGAAACCTCTGCAACTAATGCCAAAATTTGTTAGAGGTTGAAACGCTCTGTTCTTGTAAAGGCTAATTGCACCATCCACTTCGACCAGCCCGACCTCATCCTGGTTTTCGGGTTTTTTCCCCTTGGCTTGTGAAGATGATAGAATAGTAGATGAGGCCATCACTAAGAATTGCGAAAGGTTTTAAATTTAGTGAACTATGTATAGAGCACCAACGTGTGTTAGCAAAGTTTGAGGTCTGCCAGGTATATATACACACCATTCTCATTTGTTTTGTTCACTTGCAAAATAATTGGTTGATGAGTAGACAATTCAATTACAATAAGTCATCGCTTCCGATTTAAGGTGAGAAAAACCCAAATTCCTGCTAGAGTACTCCCTCAAAGACTAGCACTGACTCTCAGTGAGAGACCAGCAAGATAGTCTCGCCCCTAAGGTTTAACGCGACAAAACATGGAAGTGATAACACTTGGAAGCGATAAAGTGGAAGCGACAAGGTGGAAGCGAAAAGCTGTAACCCTTACTGACTTCCCTACCCTTGGGACATACTCATTGAGTCACTCACGTTGGGTGTACGCTTCGATTCCGTTTCTGTGTAATGTCAACTACCACAGTAATTCAAAACGAAAGACAATGCTCTCACTTCGACCAATCAATCTCGTAAGCGAACAGCTCTAAGTGAAAGCTGTCATAAGCGACCCCGACCACCTTTGGAATTGCCCAACTGGCCCCAGCTATCTGCTGGATAAATCACTATCCACTGGAAAACTCAATTAGTTTTTCTAGTGTTTATCCACTTGATAGTGATTTTTCCGGCGGATAGCACTATCCATCGTTTGAACAACTGGCACCTGGACTTTCTCATTGTTTTGAAGCCCCCAGTAAGCTCTCAACTCAGAGTCTCATCTATGTATGACAACACTTTAATAAAAACACAAACCACTGCACTGAGAATTTGAAAGAATGTGACAGATCTGAACCAGCCACTCTTTTGTTACGGTCTGTGATTACAGATAATTATAAAACCGTCAATTCACAGTTTTGCTGGAACGCTGGAGCGGATCTAGGGGTGGTTCGAGTGGTTCGGTCGAACGCCCTAAACTGAACGTAAAAACGTATGTCGAATGCGTGGTTAAAAAAATAGTGAACCAACTCAGCCAATAAATATATCTTTTGAAAATGATATTTCTTTGTGTCTTTGTACGCGAAAACAGCAATAAAAACAAGACAAATTTGTGCCTAGTTGAAAATGGCCTCTAGAACTTCCGCTTGAGCTATAAAATTACTGTTTATTAACGCTTACACGTCCCGCCAAAACTGACAGTTTATGCCAAATCTGCCAATCGTTCCAATTCCGGCATTGCGTAAAGCCATGCCGTTCTTTGGAAATCAGAGTTGTGGATCGTTCTCTCAGTGAGTCAAAGATTGCGCCGGAGTATTTTTAAAGAGAAATTTACTTCAACGTTCTTCAACGTCAACTCACGATTTAATATGTCGAAGAGGACAAAGCAACCACAAATTCACCGGTTTTTCGGACCGTCATCAGCAAGGTAAGCATTAATAGATTAGTCTATTACACAAGTATGCTTAATTCTAGCAAGCAGACAGTGCTGATTTCTCGAGAGTTGTTTCACCAATCGATTTAAAACTGAAATATCATAATTTTCTTCCCTAGATCAGTCCAGGATTGTTATCAATTTTGATAACCACTACCAAAACAAACCATTAGCCAATCACTGCTCAAATTCTCGTCCATGTGACATTATTGACAAATTGCGTGAAAATTCAATATGGCGGATGATAGGGTGCAACGCGGGGCAAAGAGGAAGGAATTTTCAATGCTTATATGACAGTAAAATGCATAGAATGTGGAATGTTTGGGAAAAGTTATTTCGAGGCATTATTTCCAATACCTAATCTAACAACTGTTCCGAGTGAAATAACACAGTAAAGGAGACGACAACAGTTTAGCTAAAATGCACGGTTTATTCTTCGATACTGGGCATGATATTTTCACCAGTCATCAGTCGGCTTCTTTTTCTTGGGAGGCGAAGCTGGGGCATTCTGTATAAAATAAAAATGAAACAAGAAAAGTAAGTAAATAATTTCGTTTTTGAAACGGCTCTTAAATTCAATGCCGAATGCACAGGAAGCGATGGGGAAGGGGAAAATTACGTTTTATTTACACGTTACGACATTAATATTGCCAAAGCCGCTGAAATGACTCTCAGTATGTGTGTGTACGGCTTAAATACCAAAAACATGTTACCGTACGAACGTGTTTGTAGCACGTCTTTGCACAACTTTTTTTGTTGTAAAGTAAGAGAAATGTATGATACTTTCAAATGGGCTTTAGTATTAATTTCTGTAGAACGTACTAAACTTTAGACAGAAACACATCATTCAACCACATTTAAAAAAAAAGTGTAAATAAAATAGAAATGAGAGTCCTCTTAATGAAAACGAAATAATGAAGATGCAAGAAACCACATTCGATGAATTAATACACCAAAACTCCAAATCATAAAATGGCCAAAACAACAATTTAAACAATTAAACATCCACTGTATTCGGTGATTTAGCCAAATGAAGTACCCTCTTAGTTACCAGCCCTGTGATACTGTGTTGGTGTTTCTTACATGTACAAAGTATTTTTATATTTTGTCAATGACAATCTTTCTTTACTTGCCTCTTTAGTTTTTATGCAATAGCATGACATCATCAGATGTGGCAGAGAAATCATCTAGGAGATGCTGTTTCAGTCTTTGCTTCCTCCAATCTTTTGGGCCATTTACTGTTAGTGAATTGTAAAATAGGTATGATCAAGTAACAGCATTAATAAAAATGTTCAATTAAAATTAAACCACTCAATTAAAATAAGAGTATGCAAGTACATATGTTGTCAAATGTGTTAGTTGATTATGAAAACAGTCAGCCCACCCCTCCTCTTTCAGGCAATTGACTCTAGCTCAGCTTGCTATATAGTGAGGATATCAATGACATCACCAATTAATATTAATGTGCCAACTGGAGCCTTACTGGATGCCAAAACAAAGGGTTCTTTTGTTCGGTGGTTGGCTTTTTTAAATATCAAAAGAAATTTGATGTCAATGTTTGTAAACAGATATCTTCCTTATAAAAGGAATTTTATAATTATGAAAAGCAGTCCCTATTAAAAAGCTGTCAATGTGAAGAAAATCTGGTCCACAATCTTTGATCAAAATATATTTTGTTCAATTTACATGCAAAGTTGAAAATCCATAGACTCCGTACTAAAAAAAAATCTCCATATATACACACACACACACACACAAAGGATTTCAAATTCCAGGGAGAAAAAGGGTGCAGAAAGACCAAAACACTCAAGAAACCTCATTAGAATTTCCAGATTGGTGAAGGGGTGTCAAAATGCACCTTTTGTGGGGGAGGAATGGACATTTTATGGAACTACACATTGAAGAAAAAATCCTGCTAAATATATCTCAAGGCTTTTTCTAAAAAACAGTTGTCAGGTTTAATTAAGCTACTGCATAATTGTACAAAATGTTTATGTTGATAAACAAAAAGGAAAAAAAAAATTATGTTTATTAACACAGCTAATAGATGAAGAATGGTTTCTTCATGCATTTCAGTCCTAACAATTTGGGGATTTGGTAATGATTAAAATAGTCCCCATAATGGACAATTTAAACAGGGAAGAGAATATTCAAAATCACAAAATGTAGGTGGTAGGATTCATAAATTATAAATTGTGGCATTTGCATTACCTTGGTGCAAGCTTCTCATCTCTTTGCAAAACTGCATCATGCATTGGTACCAACCTCTGTATAACACACGCATGTCAAGATGCAGCATGCTTATCTTTGCACCCAGTCCACTTCTTTAACAAAACCTGATCATTATCTTCTGGCATAGCAGAGAACCATTTAACCAGGATTTCATAATGTTATACTGACGACCTGGATGAAGTTTTCCATAAATATCCACTGCCATTCTGCTGTGTGCAATTGAATGCATAACCAGGTTGGATCCAAACAAAATGGAACTAAAGTTGTGTTTTAGTACACTTTGCAGGGGATCAACGGCCATCACTTTTTTCACAGGCATTGTTCTTGTGTCACTAAAGCATTAAGCCTTCCACTGCACTTTTCAGAATTGATACCAAAATATCGTTCAAAATTATTCTTGAATTTATTTTCAGGCCTTTCAGTTTTTTTCGACGCTGTAGAGCCACAAAATCTACACAAGTTTGCCATTTTTTTTTTCCTGTGGGCATCAGCATCCGCCATCTCAACGCCTAGGTTTGTAGGAGTAAATCAATCAAATATGGGCGCCATTATTAACAGCACATCGCAAATCAAAATACCCCCTTCCACATTTTTAATAGATCGTGCACAACAGCAAAAACACGTGAAAAGTCAAGTAAAAGACTTGAAGATATCGACATTTTTTTTGCAAATGCTGGAAAAATCTACAAGTGCCTTTAATCTAACGACAAAGTGGAAAACGTACCTGACTTTGGGATCAAATCTCATGCACTGTCCCACTTTACAGTTAACATTTCCAACCACCCGCTCTGCCGCCGCCATCTTTGACAAAGGCGAAGAATGTTCCTTTGTTGTCCATATCGAATAGAATTTTGGGTAGATAACCCAACTAGTTCCGAACAAAAAACGAATAAAGTGAAGTGTATACAAAATCCTCCGATTTCTGCAATGGCCGCCATGTTGTGACGTAACACGGTTATCAAAATTGATAACAATCCTGGACTGTAGATCAGAGACCAGCGAAGATAATGAGTCTTTTGACCAATTAAACCATTTCAAATTGCCCCTGAAAACGCTGGAAATAGCATTTCAGAGGCCCTAAAATTAAAAATTTCCCGGGGGAACATGCCCCCGGTTTATCCGAACCCCCCTTCGTCAAAACCTGGATCCGCCCCAGGAACAAGCATGTTCTTGAGTGATCTGCCCCTCTTGTATGGTATGTAAAAAAGTGTCTTGAAATGTTTGCCAGCAATGGCTGGTTTTCAATAAATTAAAACTCCAGTTGCGCGTCAATAGTGCTTGAAGATTTGACACTGCTGGGTTGTATGTTGTGACAAATGGTTAAATTTTCTCGCTGGTTTTGGCCTTTTATTTAAGAGTAGACAGTCTTGCAGAAAAATCGACCTCAGATAGTGTTCTGTCGATAAGCTGCTTAGGTAGCCTCGCTGTTCTAAGAGGGCTTTAAATGTTTCGGAATGTTTTGACTGGCAATGCCTTTTTAGGATATTTTGGTAGATGTGGATGAGAGTTCCCGTTATCTTCATTACCATCAATAAGAATTTACAAATCACCATTGCCATTAACTGGAAGCCCTTGTAAGCGACCATCTCCATTGTAGCTTACGACAACCCATTCCTGCCAGCGACCAGCTCTATTTACGACCACTGTATGCAAACAACAATGTATCTACCACGAGGCTTGAATGAGGTGTAAAAGGCGTGGCGGAAAAGCAACATTATAACCGATTTTTAAAAATAAAGTAATCTGTCATTCTGGACAAACAATACACACACTGGTTCTAATAATTATTACTAACACTGTCCCAGCTGTTAACCAACTGTCTATTGTATACGACTACAAGCAGAACTTGCCCCAAAACACCAGGCGGAAACATCACTACTAGGACCAATACTACTGAGATGAGGTACTTATGTGTGTAAGAAATGACTAATTTCTCAGAAACAACACAAAAATGTTACGGTTTTTCGACTCATACCGGTATTTCAAAGCCCTCTGCGATGCAACGGGTGCAATGCGCAGACTTCACGAGATTGTAAGCGTCGGAGTCGCAGTCGGAGTCAGGTCCAACATACATCTTCAGATGTAACGGTGACCTAAAGTACAATTGTATTTAAACAGGAAGACTAATACCAAATAAGGAAAGTAATGGCAATGAAAAAATAAATCAAAATAAACAGACCTAGTTAAATCTGACCTATCAAGGTGGCTAAAACTTTCAGACGAGATTAAAAAGGCTGCTTAAGGTGTTCGAGACAAGCACAGTTCCCCTATGAAATTCGAACAGATAAAGAGTTTTTAGGGCAGCTCCAAATTAATGAAACAGGCA
>NC_090888.1:37711656-37716656 GCF_036669925.1 Montipora capricornis | reverse complement strand
TGTATCGTCTACGTAGCGACGATAGAATAAGACCTCTGAATCCCCGTATTGATCCAACCATATATTCTCATGGTGACCCATAAAGAGATTGGCTAGAACAGGGGCAAGGGGGGACCCCATGGCTACACCATCCACCTGGTCATAGAAGTTACCCTTGAACAGGAAGTGAGTTTCCTTGGTATCAAACTCAAACAACCTTTTAAGATGTTGTTTACTAAGTTTCAAACCTGGGTTACCCTCAGTTATATACTTGACGGCAAGGTTAATACAATCATCTAGAGGGATGTTGGTGAAGAGGCTTTCAACATCGAAGGACACCATGAACATCCCATGCAAAGACAGCTCATTGATTTCCTTCACAAAAGTGAAGGAATCTGAAGCAATGAATGTGGATGGAGTATGAGGTTGGAGTAGATTACTTAAGTATTTGGCCAAGCTGTAGTTGTAGGTGCCTATGGAGGAAACTATGGGCCGAAATGGTGGGGTGGAATTTGGCGCTCGTGGTTTGTGCATCTTAGGGAGACCATAGATCCTAGCAGGCTGGGATCCACTTGGATAAATGGCCTCATAAACTTCAGTATCAAAGTGACCTTTTTTTTTAAGTTCTCTAAGATAGCGCTGGAGTTTCCCTTCCCGGGTAAGGGTAGGGTCGGATGTAAGGACCCTGAATTTAGTAGTGTCGTTAATGATTTTAAATAAACCCTTGTCATATTCTTGTCTATCAAAAATTACTACCCCATTACCCTTATCTGGCCGCAATATTACAATGTTCTTGTTCTTTCTTAGTTCTTTCAGAATCCTGTGCTTTTTCAAATCCGAGGCCGTGGGTCGATATGATGACACGTACGTGTGAGCCAAATGTGACAGTTCGGTAGCCAGTTTACCCGTGTCCTTGCTCTCCTTGAGATTCTTTAACATCCTCTGACTAATCAATTCAAAGCATGCGAAGATGTCCGTTTTGTTGATCGAAGGTGGGCATATCGAGTGGGTAAGTCCATATTTTAGAACATTCAACTGATCAGTGTTGAGAGAAACCGATGAAAGATTGGTGACAACTTCATCTGACTTGAAAGGAAGGACCGAGTTTTTCGTGAGGTTTTTAAGTTTCTTTTCGTGGGTTTTGATGAAGTCCTTCACCCCTTTCGTCACGTTGTGGTCAATAGACTTGTGAAGAATATAACGGTCAATACTGCTTAGTGTTTCAGAAATGCGATTATTAAGTCTGTCCCTTTGGAGGACTAACCTGTAATGTTCCTTGGTGCGTCTGTTTATAGCGCTTTTCAGCAGCTTTCTTCTGATTCCAAGAGCGTCTTGCCTGTCCATGTTTGCAGGCAAGTGGAAGCAAAGAAACTTGGGAAAGACATTGAGAGACTTGCAATTGCGTAAGAACGCTAGATCCAACTCAGATTTCCGTGCTTTGATTGAGAGCTTCTCAAACTTACGGAGGTCAGAAATGTTGACCCGTCCATTATACTTGGCTGCCAAGTCGAAGATGATTGATCCAAAAGGTCTAGATAGCAGCAACAATATAGATATTCGTATAAACATAACAACTTTCTTTAATTGACATGTGTCGACGGTACATCCGTCATCTTCAGTGTTACATATTTTGAAATCGCCGTTGAATTTAAAGCGCGCGCGATCTTACAAACTTCGTTACATTGCGTTGTCAATATTGCGTATTAAATCAAAACAGAACAAAACAAAAATTTAAATGAGTGACGCTAGTTCCTTACAGGGAGAGAGTCAGGTTAATGTGTTTCACCTGCTGGTTGAGATCGGGCTTCTCCCATTTTATATGCATGGATTCCTTAAGCTTCACTTGGTACTTAGTGGCTGCAGAGTCCAGGATCTCGAAGCAATCCTGTGTGCAGGATGCCTTACAAGACTCTGAACTCTGCAGATGTTTAAAAACGTTCGAAGATCTGTCTGAAAGTAAGTGCTCGCGCACTCGTGTGGAGAAGTGTCGGCTGGTTTCACCAACATAACAAGCATTACAACTTGCACACGAAAATTTATAGACCACACGCGTGCGAAGCCCTACAGGGACAGCATCTTTCACATTAAAAAGACTCCTGACTTTGAAAGTAGTGAAGACTAACCTTATATCAATAGGTTTACATAACCGATTAGCAAGTTTGCGTATACACCTCTGTGCCGTGACTGAGAAGTGCCCAACGTAAGGGATTTTAAAGAAAAACTTAGGTGTTTCCTGGGGCTCGATTCCTGAATGAGACTGTGTTTTCCCTCCCTTGACTGCTGTCTGAATATATTTAGAAATATATTTGTTGATAAGGTTTTCAGGGAAGAGATTCCTCCGCAGAATGACAGACAATTTTTGAAGATCAGTATGGAACCCCATCCAAGTGTTGTTTATCTTAAAAGTTCTATCAATCAAGGTTTTGAATGTATCAAATTATGGTTGAATGTATCAATTGAATGTTTCAATGAATCGATGGTTTTGAATGTAACGAAGTTTGTAAGATCGCGCGCGCTTTAAATTCAACGGCGATTTCAAAATATGTAACACTGAAGATGACGGATGTACCGTCGAAACATGTCAATTAAAGAAAGTTGTTATGTTTATACGAATATCTATATTGTTGCTGCTATCTAGACCATATAGAGATTCCAGTTATGAACAATGGATATTTGACAAGTTGGTTTAAGCCTTTAAGAGGAGTGAGACAAGGGTGCCCTCTTTCACCACATTTTTTATTTTGACTGTCAAAATATTCGACAAGATACAAATATAAAAGAAAGAGTTCTCTTTGGAAATGAAATCAAGCTGACCCAGTTCGCTGATGACACCAATCTCTTTTGTCGTGACCTTGACTCAGTTAGTGCGGTTCTGAACAAAGGTAATATTTTCAGTAAATTTTCAAGGTTGCACCTTTATATTAGTAAAACAAAGGCAATGTAGCTTGGAAGATGGTCAAACAATAAAACAAGACTTCTGGAGATGAAATGGGTGCAAGAACCGACTAAAATATTGGGAATTTATGTACCTTATAATGAGAAAGGAAATGACCAACTTAACTTTAAACTTAAAATACAGAAAATGCAGTCTAAACTTGATATTTGGAATTCTAGAGCTTTGACACTATATGGCAAGGTATTAATTGCAAAATCCGTAGGTTTGTCGTCTTTGATATATTCAGCATCTATAGTTAACGTTCCTACAGATATTCCTCTTAATGTAACAAGTAGACTGAAAAATAAAAGAGATAAAATTAAACGGGATGCTATGTATCAAGAATATGACAAAGGCGGCTTGCTAATGATAGATGTTGATGTAATGTTCAAGTCATTAAGGTTAGCATGGATACCAAGGCTGTTATAAAATACTAAAAGCAATTGGAAAACTGTTCCGGAGCATTTTTTTCGAAAATGTGGTAGTCTTTGCTTTCTGTTAAGGTGTAACTACCATACAAAATACTTAGTAGGCCTACCAAAATTTTATAGGGACACTCTTTCTTTCTTCTCCGAACTTAAATCTCTTTATAATTATAATTATAGCAAAGAAAATCTCCTGTTTAACAACCTCGATATTCTAATAGATGGTAAACCTTTTTTTCTTAAGGAGTGGTTTTCGAAAGGTGTTGTTTCAGTTAATAACCTGTTTCATGAATCAGGCCGCTACCTTACCTTTCAAGAATTTCTTTCGAAGTATAATTGTAAATCAAATTTTCTGGTGTACTATCAAGTTTTAAGTGCAATACCAACAATACTCGTCACTGTGGCGTCTGCGACTGTCAATGCTGAGAAAAACGTGTCGCGGAAATATGAGGAGAACTTAACTTTTATTTCGCGCCTACAAACACTGACCGATAACACTCGTAAACTGAAAATTAAGGATTAGAATACAATTAAATCAACAACTGATTACAATAAAACAAAACGATACAACAACAAGAAAACGGAAAGGCCAAAGATTGACCTTCGCATTTTGGGGGCGGATCCCCAAATCATGCAACAAATACAATAATCAATAAAACCTAAGTGTTCCACATGCAAAACAACAAATATAATCTAAGGTCAACATAAACCCATGCTTATGCAAAAACAAAGAAAACTCATGGGCCTGAAGTGCTTTGCGTAGCTTTCAACCTAAACAAAAGCACACACTAGAAACAACAAAAATTGAATAATAATAGAATTAATTGCTCCCAAGCGGGCTAATTCCTGGGAGAGACAACATTATAACAAAAAGAGAAGAAAGGCAACTTACATATCTGTCCCACACAGTAAGGGTTCAGGCTAGGATGAATACACTAACGTCTTGACTTGCTTATGTGTAGGCTACCACGAACTACAATAGACTAACAAGGCTTAATGGAAAACTGGACTTTACACGAAGTGAGGTCATATGACCCGTAAAACGAACTGTCACAAGTCTAAAGGTCATGTGGCCGAAAGAAAGGAAATGAAATAAACGAAAAGAAACTAAATGACGACCTTAACATGGCTCCCCTGAAATAGAATATTTCACTAACAAAAACTAACAGAGGGCCATTAAGAATAAACTGACTAAAACTAACTAAAAAACAAAGTTCAACAATGGCTCCTTGTCGGGGATCTACCCTGGTCTTCATTCGTTCATTGCGTCCCTTGGCATTAGCAAGATTAACTTCTGGTCCAACAGTTTTACAGGTCTGTTCCTCTGTCCTTTGGCTGAGAGGGAAGGATCTCCTACTGTAACTTGGACTGTGCGTACATGTCCATCATTGCTGATGTTAGCTTGAGAGACGCGTGCCAGCTGCCAGCAATTTCTGGAGAGGGAGTCGTCCTTCACCATGACAATATCTCCAACAGCCAGGTTTTTTCGAGGCTTGTTCCACTTGCTTCTCTGTTGCAGGCTTGTCAGATATTCCTTTCTCCAGCGACACCAACATTCATTTGCCAAATGCTGGACTCTCCTCCATCGCTCTCTTGAATACAGATCTGCAGATTGGAACATACCCGGTGGAGGGAGTACTACCTTAGTCTTCAAAGTCAGG
>NC_090888.1:37681656-37684156 GCF_036669925.1 Montipora capricornis | reverse complement strand
TTCTCCGTTTCTCACACCAATCTAGGTGATGTGATCAACAAAAGGGATGACTCGGCATTTTATTACTAACTAGTTTCATACCGCACAAGAAGTGCGGCACTCCTCAGATAAAATAGCCAAATGAAAAGTTCGTTACAACGCTTGCTGATGATAGACGCACTTACGCTCACGCAATTTGGATTTTAACACCCTTTAGCGCACAGAATTCACTTGCTAGCGCATGGCAATTGTGGGCTTAAAGTTCTTTAGGAGAAATTTGTTAGCATGCGTACAGGAAGTTACCAGCTCATTGTGCTTGTTCAAGGTCGCTAGTTTAGGTCTACAAATGATAAAATATTTCTCCCACAGGCACAAATTGCATCGGTTCAAGACAGGGTTGTAAGGAGAAGTTTGTTTCAAAAATTTCCAGGTGATCTTGAATTTCAACCTTGCTTCCTTCAAACACCAAACATGCTTACTGAGCTGTGTACTGAGTCTCTTGTCGGGGTTGTTGAAAGAAGATTTGTGATTGGCAAATCTTGTTTTTAAAGAGTTCTCAGTGAGTCCAACATAAGTTTGTGCTGGCCTGTTATCTTCAGTTGTCACTGTACCTTGGTAAACCATGGATGATATAAGGCAATTCCCGGCCATAGGGCAGTCTGCTGGTATTCGGCAGTTGCATGCTTTCAAAACTGGTGGTGCAGTTGTTTTCAGTAACGTTGATTTATTGTTACCATCGATCTTCTGCTTGAGGTTGGGCATGTAACAACAATAGCTGATCTTTACTGTGTTGCGCTTGAAGTTTTTGTGTAATACACGACTTTCAGGGAACTCTTCATCGAGGATCCTAAGGAACGTTCGTCCAACATTTGTAGCCACGTTCTTGCTAATAGGTGGGTTGTACCAAATGATGTTCCTGTGGCGGTTCCCTCTGGTGGAGCTTGAAGACTGTGTAATGCTTGGTGTGAATGCGAGCCGGTGATTGTATCCGCTGTCATAGAGGGCTTTCTGATAAAGAGGTGCCGCTTTGTTAAACGAATGTTCATCAATTGAGATTTCGGACAAACGTTTGTTGATAAATTTCGGAATGTTTTCGATAATGCGAGGTGGATGGTTTGATTTGTTGTTGACATAGAGTGGGATCTTTCCAGGTTTGATGTAGGTCATGTATTTCCCATTAGACAGGTTGAGGGTGACATCTAGGAAGTTTATGTTTTTTTTTGTTGGTCTCGATTGTAATTTTCAGGCTGCAATTTCTGAAAATACCGCACAGGTCTTTTTTGATGAGCTCGGTTTGCCGTTGTGATGCTTTGGATATCCCAAGGCCGGCATCTCTGTATAAACCAAAATCGCATGTCGGATGGCACAGTCGGTTAGTGCGCGGCCTTGGTGCAAGAGGTCCTGAGTTCGATTCCCTGATCTCGCATCCTTGTTTCGACTCCTTTCCTTTCCGTGTAGCTAGTAGCTTTAAATACCCGTAAAACGGAGCACTGATGGAGAGGGGGGAGTAAAATGAGCGCACCGTCGACCTCAGGTTTGTCAGTGATTAAAAGTTACTGTTACGAGTTATCGACGTTAAATAAGGTCTACTTTACTTTACTTTACTATGTACTGCCAAACTTCTCTTTGATTTTGTAGAGGAGATAAGTACCAACAAGCTCGCAAGATTCAACACCGTTGTAGCTTCCCATAGTGACGTCAAAAAGATTAGATGAGGTTTTTTTACCCCATGGCTCACCATAACTGAGAGAATAGAACTTTTTGCTTGAAGAATGATATGCCGTTCATTGTCGGTTATGGTGACATATTCAGATGCAAATTGTAGGGCTTTACTTGGCAATTCAATTGAAATCGATGGGTAGAACTCTACTACGTTGAATGCAATGAACGAGTACATATCTTTGTCCTGGATGTTAGTGAACCAAGATAAAACTGCCTTGGTATTTTTCCATTGGTTGGCTTCAGGTGGTTAGCAAGTTTTGCATTAATGCAGTCAAGGAGTTGTTTACTGATTCTGCCGCTCTCAGCCTTAGCCGGGTTGATAAGGCGACATGTGGGGTTGTTGGCGAAGTTAGGCTTGTGGTCTTTAAGAGTTACAAAGGCTTTACGTTTTGCAGTGATGTTAATTCTGTCATCTAGATGCATTTTTTTAGCGATGGCTTTGTCCTCTAGCTCGATGGGATTCGTGGTGCCGTGGGTCACCTCCTTGTAGGTCTTAATGATGTTTTTTTGAAGCAGATGATTGTAAGAAGGCGTGTCCATTTTATAGAAGTTTGATATCTTGTCATCGGGAACTAGGAGTGTGCCAGATTTCATGATGTTGTTGTAAATGTCTGAAGAAAGCTTTTGCTGGAATTCACACTTCACCTTCCAGAATTTAATGGTCTCGATCATGTTAAGGAGCCTCTTGCATCGCTACTTGTGGAGGTGATTTACGGGAGGAAAAACCAAATGTTTGTTTGCGGCTGCCGTCCAACCTAGGGTTAAAGTAGAAAAACGCCTTCCATCTCATACCTTTGTA
>NC_090888.1:37659156-37676656 GCF_036669925.1 Montipora capricornis | reverse complement strand
TAACTAAGTTGCCCTGCACCATAAACGAAGACACCCCTCACTCGTTCAGTTTAGAAATCAGATCCCTCATGAGCGCATTTAGAGGTGAAGCAACCAAAACTATTGCTCGATCCTTGCTTAAATTTCTTGACATGAAGTCAAAAACTCCGGGCAAAACTTGAAAAATAAATGATTTTCCGAAACCTGTAGGCAGCATGCCAAGAAAGTCCCGACAGTTCATAACAATAGCCTCCACCGCTTGTCTTTGCTCCTTCTTTAACGATACTAATCCTAGGTTTAATGTGGATGAAATCACCTGCTGGAAAAAAAACCTTCCATGATATTAAAAAGCCCCATATACTAACGGCATTTACTCATCAATTTCTTTTTGCAGCTGCCCAACTTTTTTCTTAAGGTTTATCAATATTTCCTCCTTTACTTCAAGCTGCTCCTGTATAGACTGCCTTGATTCTTTTATGTCAATGATGTCTCCAAAGCTAAATGCATGCATATGGTCCATGGATATTGAGTCAACGTCAGAGGTAAACAGGAAGCATGTCTGGGTGGACTTATCTTCAGTTTGTTTTTCAAACACCATCTCAACATCTCCCAAAGAACACCAAGTTCCTACTTCACCTTTCCCAGCACCACTGTTGGAACATGTAAACTAATTATAAATGTAAATAAAATAGGAAATATTTGCTGGCAAATAGGATTTTTATGCTTTCTCATAGTGCTTTCTATCAATTGTTTACATGTAGGACTTTTCTGTATGCATAACCACTTCTCTGTGTATGCCAAGGGGTAAGCAATTCGGAAATTAGTAGTACCCCCTCTTTGTGATATCATGCACGTGATTAGACTGACGCGTCCATTCATCTCTGCTACTCATTGAGGCAACAAGATTCTTTTTCACCCCACCTGCTCCCCCTCTCCTTCCGCTTTTCTCCAAGTTGTTATGCATAATTTTTGGCGTTCTGTAGCCCCCACCTTTACTGGGGCCAAATTTGTATTTTGTGAATATACGATTTTATCTTATGATGAAGTCATTAAAGCGGCTATGGGCAGCTGCCCATAGCCAATTTAGTCCATCCACTGTTTTTGTGTCATTCTGCGGGGCCCCCGTAAACGAGCTTCAGGAAAAGCGGCCTAGCCTTATGTAGTCGGGATTATAAAAGCATAAAAGATATTCATTAAGGAAAGAAAAATACACACTACAGGCCTAAAAGTTCAAATTTGATCAAGCGTCAACAAGAAAGAGACTATTACACTCAGCTGCTGCACACTCCTTTGCACGGCTTCGGTGTTTCCTTTAGTTGCTTTCTTTACCTTTCTCTTGGTCCATTTTCTAAGATTTGCTCGACTCATAGCGCAGTTTAAACAAAAGCAAAAAGGACGGAAAAAAAGCGAATACAGGGTTAGCCTCGTCCCGGTGCAAAATTGCGCCGGCTAGACCAAAATCCAGCGGTTTCTTAGAATGAGCGGGGAATTCAAAACTGGACTATTCAACTTCTTACTTTTCTAGTCAAATTCTATACGTTAATAGATGTTAAATAATAAAGTTTACAGAGTTAGAAACTGTGTTTGTATCTTTTATTCCATTTCCCATACACATGTAAGAGGGTTCAGAAGAAAAGTCTTCCCTGAAGTTGCTTGGCCACAAATCATTACATTCCGAAATTTGCTACAGCTGTTCTGAAGTAGATCCTTTATGGCTATAGTAAAACTTTCTTTCCAAATACCATTTTGCGCGAGTACCTCCCTAGCACAAGTCAGCCACTGTCCATTACAGCCAGGTGCACATTCTCCTTGTGATGCTTTTTCAAGAATTTCAATACGAGATGTTTTGGCGTGATCCAGGTTTTCTTGCACCGTATTCATTTCCCAGGCAGTTGTTAAGACCTCAGCTACAACATGGGGACCCCGGTTAACAATAAACTCTGCAATGTCATAGTTTTCTTGAGATTTCTGTTGATTGGCATAAGCCAACAATTCAGTTTTAGTTTTTATGCCCTTTGTAATGATAATTTTGGATAAAACAAATGAAGAATGCGCTTTTTGCCTTTGAAAGCTCTGCTGTCCTCAGAGGCGCTCCAGCAGTCTTCAGAAGCACTTTCTGAATCACTGTTTGAATCGTTATCACTCTCGCTAGAACATTTCTTCCTTGGACGTAATTCAGTATCTGTCTTTGGGCGCTTTGAATCTGTTAAATCCGGATGATTGTCACTCCAAGACCCTGCTATCCTTTGGAAAGTGGGTGTTCCCTGTTTATGGCACGCAATTTAAAAGTAGTGACGATGTTTGTTTCACATACTTAAACAGCTAATTTCATACATATTACGAACATTTTAGATGTCATGTGTTGTGCATGTGTCTGTTGTTGACTTGTTAAAAAATTATCAAAAACAGAATGTAAACACCTACTATGAAATTTATACATAAAAACTGCAATCTTAAGGAAAACAAGATCAGTCAACTTGCCAATATTCAAAAATTTGAAAATTGGACTGGAATGCTCAATGAATTTAGAAAAGGGTGGATAGTGGAAGAATAGGTATTACCCTAGGAAGTTAAACCTTAATTTAGAAAAGGAAAGTTAAAGCATGATATAAATCACCAGAATATTCAAGTTGACAAAATAGCAAAGTTTAGAGAGAATGCCAATGCTTCTCTTAATCAAAATTATAATCTCTTGAGATAACAGTATTTACTCTCCCTGTAAATATTTTCAACTGTTGAGTTAAGATAATCCATGAAATTTTTGGTATTGGAATTAGGATACCTGTATATTATGCCACAGATCATATTTCGTTGAGATCCATTTTGAATTTCTACCCATAATCCCTCAAAGTCATTTGTTAATACAGTAAGTTCTGGCCTATTTGTAAATGATAGTTCTTACTTGATGTAAAAACCAACTCCTCCAGCATTTGAAAGACTTGGTTGAAAGCTGAAGTGATAGCCTGGCATTTCAATATTGGATAACAAGTTTTGATCAAGTTTAAGTTTAATCTCTATGAAGCCAATAATTTAAAAGGGAAAAGATATTTCGGAAAGCATTTGTTGAAGATTATCAAAGTTGGCTGAGAAGCTCCTAATATTGCAGTGTGAAGTGGAGAAGCATTTATCGGAAAAAATTCATTGACATATTTCATGAGAATAATAACACTGGAATCTCATATTGCTAGTAAGATGGTCAATATTTGTGGGAGGAAAGGTAATCTTAAGACGTTGCAATAAGGCAAGGTCAATGTGCTATTGTTTGTGAACAACAGTATTGTTTTTATATTTAAGGCAGTTCATACCCATTTGGGAATAAGAACTTGAGTGTAGGACATTTCTCCGCCTATTTTGTGCAAGTCATTGACATTATTGACATTAAGAATTTGGATTATCTTGCTTCCTTGAATCTGGTCCTTCTTTCATAAAAATCTTTCGTCCGTTAGTCCGCAAATATTTCAAGCTTTGGCTTTCTTCAGTGTAGACATTTCTGGAACAGAGACTTGTTATGCAGTTTAAGGCTTTCATTTATAAAAGTTCTTTTCTCCTCAGTATTCCCAAGGCTTTTCTTAGTCAAATCCTTGAGAGCCTTCCTAGCTCGATAACCTCTCATTAACCGGTGTTATCATTCTTTCATCATAGGCTGACATTTTTGAAGTGAAGGTTATGATAATTAATTAAACTGAAGTATTGTTTTTGTGTTCAATTTGTTTTGTTTTGATCCATAAATTTTGATGTCCAATGAGAAAACAGATGAAAACCACGCGTGGTTTTGATATGTGATCCAAAACACGTGTGGTTTTCATCTGTGTTTTCATTGGGTATCAAAGCTCATGCACGTGACGAATTTAGCCATCTTTTATTGGCTATCAAACTTATGAATTATTAATGAGTTTTAGAATAATTAATGAAGGACAAATAATTAAATGTATTGAGTTCTTCGCAGTGATCCCGCTGGCTATTGATGTAAAATAAATTCGGCAAAGCATTTTGCACATGAAGGAACTGTCAGTTGCTCACTTTCTCTAATTTGTCTTTGGAACTGGAAAGAGTGCCAGCGTACCGCCATCATTTCAGTCTCTCTTTCATCGATAACCCCTCCCCTCACACAAACAATATCGTGCTTGGTAGTACAAAATATTGGGGTGTCCCTTTTAAACTCTAGATCGCGTGAAAAAAATGACTTTGGGGCAGGAAGATGTACTGGCTGACCCTCGCGCATAAGAAGTAAATCATGCCACTAAATGATTTGGGGTTCCATCTAAAGTCATTAAAAAAAAAAATGACCTCCGCTTTTTCAGCTCCCACCCACGCGAAATTAGATGTTGCGGGATTACAAAAATACCTATAAATAATGTTTAGTCAGTTAAGAAGAAACGTTTTGCCATTGTTTGCAGGACCCTTTAGAAGAATGTTTCGAAATTTCCCCCTTCCTTTTTCTAGAAGATTTGTTACAGCTTCACTAAATGCTTCCCTCGACACATTGTTCCACAGCAGGATCTGCTCAGCACACTGCAGCCACCTTCCATTGCATCCCTCGGTCAAAGGATCAGGATCTTTCACGAATTTCTGTAAGATCTCTAGCTTCGACAGTTTGCTTCTTCGGAGTACTTCACTTGACCTCTCCATGTCCCAAGCCGTTGAGATAACTTCCTCAACCACTCTGTTCCCCCTGCTCATCACGAATTCCGCTAAGTCAGTTTTGCCCTCAGACTTTTGTTCACATGCCAATGCAAGTAGCTCTGTTCTATTCTGGATGTTCTTTTCAACGATTATGTTCGAAACCTCAAAACAACTTAGGCACTGTGATCGCCTACGTTTGTTCGTTTTATTTGCTTGCCTGGGATACTCTTCCATGTCTTCTTCGAGTTCAAATGTATCTCGCAAGTTCGAGCAGAAATATTCAATAATTACGCTCATTAAAATTTCCCGCACAATCATTACCGAAGCCTCCACTTCATGAAAGCTGCATATTTTACAATTTCACGTCGATCATAACATGCTTTTAAACACGTACTATTTATTCCTAATTAAACACAAAAATTACATGAACAGCTAATAGGAAATTCCACTTGCATTCTCTTTTTTCAGTGTCGTTCAGCTCGGTTAGTAATGAAGCCGCTGTCCTCTCGAATCGCACATAACTTGTAATTGAGCGTGCGAATGCGTTTCATCTCATGATTACCCTAAATAACGCTACTAGTAACGCCGAGCAGGGGCTCATACAGACAATCTTGGACAGAATAAAATGGAACAGAAATGCGCCCTTTCCCCTTAATCAAGGATGAAACCATGTGAAGGCCAAAATGCGCCATTTTTCCATCATTGATTATGGGGAGAGGTGTAGTCTCAATGTTCCATTTAATCTGTCCAAGATTGTAGTTGGTTCAGAGTTTTCGCATATAACTTGAAATCATCCATAAACAGGAGATGGTTGATTTTTATATTATTTCCGTAAGAGTATCCTGCTTTACACTTTGTGAGGATGAGGGTGAGGGGGATCATTGTTATCACGAACAGTAGTGGAGACAAGGAATCCACTTGAAAGATGCCTCTTTTTATGTCCACACTTCCAAGGCTCTTTCTATTTGATATAAGTCCTGTCTTCCAACCATTCATAGAGTTGGCCAACAGGCTCTTAATATTTTAGGCTATGCCCACAAGGCCAAGGCATTCTAAAGTCCATGGGTGGGGTATCATATCATAGGCCTTCCTATAATCAATCCATCATCCTAAGGCAAGATTCTTCTTCCTCGCTTTGCTCTTGTTTAAAGTCATTTTATCAAAGAGCAGTTGGTCGTTGGTCCCTTGAGCCCCTTTCCTGCAGCCTTTTTGTTCATCAGGTAGTATATCTTCCATGTCAAGGAATTCATACAGCTTGTCAGAGATTATTCCAGTCCACATTACTGGTAGACAGGTTATCGGGCGGTAGTTTCGGGCTGGGTCTTTCTTGACGAGTATCGTTCTTCCTTTTGTCATTCAGTCAGGGACAATGCCAATATCTAAACACGACTGAAGGTTGTTTGCAACCTACGTATGTAGGGGTGTGAAATTCTTCAACCAAAAACCCTGCTCTAGGTCAGGCCCTGGTGCTTTCCAGTTTGGTACTTTCTTCAGGAATTGTGTCACTGTCTCCACACTGATGCATATGTTGTCTTGCTGAAGGGGCTCTATCTCCTCCCTCAACCCCTGTAGCCACTCTGCTTCCTTCTCGTGTGTTGTTTCTTCTTCCCAAATGCCATCCCAATATTGCTTGGCCTCCTCAGGGTCAGGTGTCACCTGGAAACTGTGATTGTTACGGTCAAGCTCTTCATAGAATCTTCGTTGGTTTGTTTCGAACATTCTGTTCTGTACAAACTGCTTATTCCTGTTCTCATATCTCTGCAGCTTCTTAGACTTGGCAATGAGTCGTTGTTTGAGATCTTCATAGACATGCTTGAGGCCATTCTTTGCAAGGTTATACTTTTGTTCTAGTCGCCACCTGTGGTGTTCTTTTACTGTTTTCCCTCCTAAGAGTGACTCCACTCTGCTTAGGTTAGCTCTCATGTCTTTGATTTGAGACTCCAGTAGAATGTTGTACATCTCTCGGAAAATCTGTCTATGAAACTAGAGGCGTGAATTAACAGCAATATATTCTTATTGACACACAGAAAACGTAATATTTCTCGTAAGGTTTCATATAAAAGCCTCTAAACATGATGTTGCATGCGCAACGCTGTATGTTTCACGAAACCTACCAACTAGCGGGTTAGGTTCCCTTGACTGGTATTCTGAATCCGGCTACAATGTTCAAAACTCTCACGTAAATATAACCTCTTGATTCAAATCTCAAAGTAACTGGTCACGCGTGGCGTAGAAAAACTCTAAATTCATGGTTCTTAACCTATCAGTATTAATTATGATTATAATAATCTGATGGGATCGTTGACCAATCCAAGTAAAGAGCAGTGATCTAAACCATTTTCTCAAAAAATCAGTAATGCGACCCTGATTCTTGAAATCAAATAAGTATTTATTGTAATGTTTTTTGTAGCCCCTCCCCTGTTTTATTTCACAAATTTTATGCCAAAGTCCAAAAAAAGTTCCTTGGTTCTTCACTAAAAATGGTAAAACAAAGTCATTTCTGATATCCACCGAAAGAGAATTGGAGCTTCTAAAGACTTATTAGGCAATGGTACGCAATATATAGGTATTCTTACGTGGTCGAAATCACTACCGTAGTCATCGCCAGACACATCCTTTTAATACTGTCATGGTTTAAGTGACGAAACTTTTAACGAAAGGAAAGAAAGAATGGGGCGAGAGAATACACCGCCATTCCATAGATACTGTCTTTTCATAATAACTTTCCATTTCTCGCAGTGTACCCTGTGGATCGATGTTATTCATGAACGGAGAACTCATTTCAAACCATTTATAGATAATATTACACCCTAGCAATCTAGCAAAGAAAATCTCTACCTTAAAATAACCACTGTTTGACCATGCAAAGGTGAAGGTAAAGGTAAAGTTAAGGCGCTAAGTTTACCTTGAAACCACTTATAATTATCATTGAAACAGGGCTATCTCTGGCAGTTGGTTCTCTCGATTCATCCTCTCTTGTAAACAATCATGCGTATTTCACTCTGCACGATATGCAGAACCAGTTTCTGTTCTTTGGTCGCTTTTTTAACGAGGTGCATTTAAAATGCGACCAAAGAAGGCATCTTTCGCAAGTAATGCTATCGTCACATTCGTCGTTTATCACTTTTGTGCAAACAGAACAAACAAAGTCTATGGAGTTCTTCTCCCTACTTGATTTTAAAACCAAGAACTATGCATTTCTATCAAAGTATTTTTGAACTCGATGGATTTCCACCATTTCATCATCCCTGATAGTATCTGATATTCTTCCAACTGGCAAAACATCCCCTTTGTTAAGTAATCGTTTGCCCGCTATGGCTTCACCAACAGCTTGTGACGTAGACAGAGAGCTCAGGATCATTCGGTCTTTTTTGATCGGACTGAGTTTCTTGAAGGAAATTAGCTTATTCTGACTTTCTGTTTTCTTTTTCTTCAGCAGGCCAATTATGGTCACTTCCGCTCCCTTCGGACGGCCTCTTTTTAGAATTTTGAGTGGCATCTTTATTTGGGAAAAATCAGGTGACTTAATGCCTTTTCTCGGATCGACATGTGTGGACATGGAGTTCTCCTTTAAAATTTTTTCCTTATTCTCATTCTGAATACTGACTTCATTCACCAGTTCATCGTCTGCTCCCAGCTCTCTTTCATCGGCGTTTCCTGTCGGCCTGTCATCCTCTACCTGTTCTGCCGAGATGTAATTTTCATGCCGAGTTTCACTAGGGTCCTTTGTTTCGTGGTCGGCTTTTGTTTGTGTGTGTCGCACTTCCTGGACAATTACGTCGCGGACAAGTTTCCAGCTCGTAGCCAAAGACTCCAAAACTTCCTGTGGTCTCTTGAACGTAGACATACCACCTTCACTGACTAGTGAGGCAAGAACTTGTGCTATTTTTAATCCTTTTTTGAATTTTTGGGACTTTGTAAGAATGGTTCTTTTTTCTTCAATGACCGGGACATACTCAACACAATGTTCCAGATCGTCGTCGTGGAGAACAGGGAGGGCCGGGCTCAGACGGTTTGTTGTTAAATAGAAATCCATGGTCCAACGTTTATGCACTAAGGTTTCATCAAAAGCTGTAAGAGTGACAAGCTCGCAAACTTTGAAAATGTGTTTGCAGGGAAGGGACATGCGCGTAAAGAAGGAGCACTGGCAATGACTGGTTGAAGCAAGAAGTGGTTCCTGATTCTTTTTTCGTGACCCACAAAGAATGAAGTCACTGCAACTCTTTTGTGACAAAACCTCGACTTTAGCCACAGATCCATACTGTCCACGAACGAAATTAAATGCATACGGTGTAAGAGTTTTTGAACATTCCTGGAGATCTTTGCAAAGATGTTTAAATTCAGTCTGCCTTCGCGCGATTGTCATCACGTAATGATGGTTTCCTTCCTCTCATAAGCATCGTAGCACTGACATGAATTCTGTGCAAAACTGCAGCAAACTTGCATACCTCGAACAAAAACTTTTGAACTTGCTGAAGGTGGATTCCAGTCTGTTGTTGGTGGTTTCACCTATATTCAAATGTTTGTCTTTGAAGCAAGCTACCCATTGCTGTCGTATGGGAAGCCAATTCTCCATGAAATAATCGATGACACTTCTGAAATTCGTTTGTTTTAGTTCATCAAGATGTTTTTCATATTCGCCTTCACTCTTACAATGTGCCAAGGAGGACTCGTAGTCTCTCCACAAATCTATTGCCCATCTTCTCGCATGTTATTTCTCGTCTGAAGGATCTTAAGGTGTGATAAAGGCAGATACTTAAACTTGCGGCAGGAAAGCAGGCTTTAAATACATCTCGTTCTGTGAAATCCTTGTCTGACATTACAACTTTTGTTTCATTCCAAGAAGGATTATGCTTTTTGAATAAGTCCACCGTTGCCTGTATCACCTCTTTTGTCTCTTCCGCTACGATGAACATGGCCTTAACCTCGCTAAGTCCATCACCGTCAATGCCCATAAGCAAATAAACAGGCATTCGAAGATCTAATAGTGTATACATCACATCTACTAGGAGAATTTCTGGGAAATGGGCATAGATGTTTTGCATGTGAGCGTCTTGGTAGAACAGTCCTTTGAAATTATTCTCCTCATCAACAACAGCAACATCTGTGCAACAACCTGGTTGTTTCTTCAAATAGCCTATGACATCTTCAAGATCATTCTTCTGAATATTTTTCTTTGAATTTTGTTTTATATTTGAGATGTCCTTTAATGTAACTTTTTTTCCAGTAGCAGTCTCAATTTTCTGTTGAAGAAGTTTGGGATTGGCCTGAAGCTTGATGGCATCCACAATGTCATTTGTAACCTCCTTACTTCGTGCAGCTCGTTGTCGAGGAAGGCGCTCATAAATTTGTTTTTGGAGAGCATGGTTGTGTGTTGTTGAAATGCGATTTACTTGCAGATATTTCCCATCTTCCAAAAGGGTTATATGGACTTCGAAAGGTCTTTCGCTTCCTGTTCACTCTTGTTTCCACATTCCTTCCTCCAAATTTGCAGCTTAAATGTAGTGAATAGTATGTGACATTAGGGTTTGCAATAGAAAGCCTCTTTGGAACACGCTTCGAGGCGGCGGTAAGTGTCCTGACGTCTCTTTTCCACAACTCACAGAAGTTACTATTTTCATACACCCGTTTGGCCGTTTCAAGTTCTTCAAGGGTATGGAATTTTTGCCCTATAAAGAACACATTACTTTTCATCACAACATTTCTCTCGACATCTTCTCCATAACCTTCTCCCTCCTCCAATGGCATCCCACCGGAACACTGAGGCACTGAGGCATAACCATCATTAACGCTCTCACGACTCTTGTAATCATTGTCGAGGTAAATGTGGTCAAAGTTTTTTTCATCTTTCGGTCTTCTCTCTTGAATGGGAACAACCTCCACATCCCCTGGGATTACATTATTACGCAAAATTTGAGCCAGCCTGTTCCTGCTATAGTGGCCAGGTCAGATGCAAGGATACATCGGTTACTGGATAGCGCGCTATAGTGGTTAGGGGTATTGAAGATTTTATTGGCATAAGCAGCAAGATGCTCCTTTGAATAAGAGCACGCCGAATCTAGGAGGCTTATTTCTTTCCTCAGCCACTGTTGCTCTTTAAGCACGGCATGCTTTACATTTCGGAGGCTATGTATTTTTAACAGCACGTCGATGGCATCTATTGTGAACACTCCTATATCACAATCGACAGCAACGTAGTTTCCCTTTTGACAAAGCTCCTTCATCTCCTGGCAGGTGGACTCCGAAGGAATTCTTGTCAAGGAAAAAATATCTGTTGGTTCTTTGGGCTGCTGTGATAACAGCGTCGTCCTACTCGTCTCAATGATGGGGGGGGGGGGGGGGTATTCTATGGAAGCAGCTTCTTGCCTGGTCGTGCTTTCGATCTTTCCGTTTCTAATAGCGTCCTTTAAAGAAAAAGATACATTAACTAAAGAAATGATCTTCGCACTTGGTGGACAATTTAAGCAATTGTCGGTTATACACCTGAAAAAATTCAGGTGACTTCAATGGGATTAGAACCCATGACCTCTGCGATGCCGGTGCAGATACGATTTCTTTCAGATAAAAAAAATATATGCTTGTGAAATGCGCAAATTAATACCAGATATTAAACAATGGACTGAGAAAATTCAGCACCATATTATGTAAGAAAAGAATGAATCTCTCGGAAGTTCTCCTATGGGTCAAGGCGGTATTAAGCATTGATTTCTTAGAGGCGGTGAAACTTCTCACGGTCTCTGCCTCCCGGACCGGGGGAAAAGCGGGGCACTCACTCTAAAGTCAGTGGTTTTCACGTTAGCGCAGCATAGTATTTTGCATAGATTGATGTTCGATCGATCGTGCAAAGGGGGTCCAGGAAGAAAAAAGAAAAAATTCTCTGTAAAGTGTACTTCCATTATTCCAATTACAGTTTGAAAAAGGCTGTCATAGCCAACGATTTGTCAAGTCTAGTATGGAAGGGGTAGGGATATTTTCAATGACATTGTGTGGCTATTTAAATCTGTAATATGCAGTGACTTTGCCGATCGATGAACAACTGCTGCCAAGTGAAGCATTCTGTTACAAATATTTATGATTAAATTACGCATTCTTTAGTGATTTTTGCGTTGATTTCTAAGTGGAGATTGCTTTTTCATTAACGACTTTTTGTTGGTTGAGCGAAAAGTTATAAATAAACAAAAAAGTTGTCTTTTCTTGTCCATCGAAGGGTTGCAAGTGTTATCATTGCTGCTGCGAAAGCGAGTTGTTAATTCACGGGTGTCATCATGTTTTTCATCCCTTGTTACGAGTTGACGTTTGAAAGAGAGTACCCTGTTTGTTGCACAAATGGGGGCAGGGGAGTTCACCATTCACTTTTGCCCTAGGGAGCGGGGAGTTCCTCGAGTTTCACATGCGTAAAAAGTGAATGCCCTGGTAATGCCCGAGGTGGGGGGGGGGGGGGTAAAAATGACCGCTGCAGCCGAAAAAAACCACTATTTGATCTCTTTAAATTCTTACTTCAGATCTTTTCTTTGTTGGGGAATTCTACCGATTTTTCCCTCTTGGAGTACCATTTCATGTTTAATTTCCTATTATCAAGGAGAGCACGTCGCAAGCTTTTCTGTCACGTTTCCCTGCAAGCGACATCACTCCCACACTAAACAACACTGTGTGTGACAAGAAAATCCTCTGGCATTAAGGACAGGTTTTGTGCCGAAACAGGGTGAAGAGTAACAAAACAACTGCAACTTGGAATCCATTTTCTAGGCTGAAAGATATAAAGATATAAAGCAATCAAATTTACTCAGAAACTCATAAGGGTTGAAACGTGTAACGTGTGTTCACAGCTTCCGAATATTCAGTGTGAACTGATTGGTTGAATGTTTCAGTGCTAAGTACCATATTTGGAAACTCCTCGCTCTTGTTGTTCCAAACATGGTACTTAGCAAATTGAATATTCAGAAGCTTGTTTCCCAGAACACAAGGGGCCGTTACACGTTTCAACCCTTATGGGTTTCTGATTTACTGTAATACATTCAACTATAAACAGCTTGAGAAAAGCCCCAAAGTCACAATTTCTTTTTAGTAACAACACGTTCAAAGAGATGGGGAGATTCTTACGGTTAGTGTAAAATAAAAATCAAATACAGTAAAATGGAAACAAATTTCATTCATCAACTTACTGTAAGCTAAAAAATTATGAAGCCCAAAACTTTAGTGGCTCTGGAATGTAAACAAATTGCAAACGAAAACAACCCAACCAGAACGGTTTTTTGTTATAAATTGAGGACAACCCGGGGAACAACAGTGAGAGTACTAACAAGAACTGGTCTATTTAATACTGGCAGTGGACTGGTATAGCGTTATTACATGTTATGCGATCATTGTACAAGTCGAGGAGCATGCAAGCTGCCTCTTGCGTTGTGTCAATAAGGCTGAGTGAATTATTCAAACTTCAGTTGTTTTCCCTAGCTGTTGATGAAGCGGGGTAGTTTTTACTTCTTCGTGCAGAATCTGAAGGACTGCGAGTGTACTTCCCATAATGACGATTGGGTGTAGATGTTGCAACAGGCCATAACCCGTACGAAACGAGCAAATCTGCAGCAGATCTGCAACAGATCTGTTTTGACAAAAACAGATCATCTGCAGACTAATTTATCGTCTGCAGAGTCTGTTTTCAGTCTACTGCAGACGCTGAGCTTGAATACACTTCGCGATGTTAAGACTGCAGACGAAAAATAGACTAACAACAGATCTGCAGATTATCTGCAGCGTCTGCAGATGATCTGCAACACGTTGAAGCCCAAAAACCGGATCCATAGATCATATTATTGTATCGTGACTTCGGTATAAACCTTAGTTGGATCAGTCATTACTGGTGTGTTTTGAGATAAATAAAATAGTTCGATTGTACAGATAAAACGATAGTCGAAAATTTAAAATGCGTTAATATAAAGAGGCTTATAAATGGTCAGCCACTTACATACAACGTGCTAGTAAATCAAATGTTATGTCGATTGAACACTTAAATGAAAGGATAAATACTCTTTCGACCTTAATTTATCCTTATTATATAGCAATTAGGCACCCATACCTGAGATATTCTTTCAATAGAATTTAAGAGCAGTACTGCAGGGTGCATTGGTGTTAAATTCTCAAACGCTCAGGGAAAAACATTTGATCGATCGACATATCAGTGTTGATAGAACAACGATACGAAAGTTGAAGTCAACACGTGAATGAATCATAAAAAGTGCAATAAGATGGTTAAATTACTGTACTGTGATTATTTTTCTTACCAACATCATGAGATGTTTTTCTTATCAGTTGTCGTGATTGACGTGAAGGTCATGCCGCTGCTGAAAAATGAAAACACTCCGGCGCTCCTCAGATCTGATCCCTTTTCTGGACATTCAATAAGCTACGGACCCATGAGCACTAAGGAAGTTTCCCTTCTTAAGTATCATTATCTTTGACGTTCAACATGCTTCAGTTTTAGTGCCGGGGATTATAAACTATGCTCAACTTGATTAGTGGCGTAATCCATGTCAAAATAAGATCATTAAAATCTGCAATCATTCCATTTTTAAAAGTTTTTGTGGCTTTGAAAGTTTGAGTCGTTACTTTCTTATCCCTTTGGAAACACAGACATAGTCAACTTGTCAGTAAAAATGTTGCGTGATAGCGGTAAAAACGCTTGTGGTATAAACACGATAATCAAGGAGTGACTGAGTTTCGAGGGTCAACGTCACATTTTCTGCCTATATAAGGAACCTTGGACTGGGGGAGCTGTCACTCGTACTCGGTTTATTTGAGACCTCGACCCGTTAACATCGTAGGCCAAAGATCACGGCTAGCGAGTTGCAGATGATTTTAGACGAAGACAAGGGTAAAAAAAATGCTTGGATCTACTGCAGCAAAACGAGTGAGGGTGAGTACAACGGTCATTTACTTAGCCTGCGTAGCATGGCGGTTTTGTCGCGCCAGGCGGTTTTTCTGCCCTTGTCCGCCTTTATGACTTAGCAACCAAAACCGCACATGCTACGAAGGCTATCATTTACTAAGAATACTTGAGCCGAAGTATATTTTTGTCAAGTTATTCATTTTACGTCACCGTTTTGTGCCTTGTCTGAAAACCTTTTTGCTTTTTCCTTTTTATTGTAGTTAACTGTTGAGATACCGGAGCATCAAGAGGATGATATTCTCTGTCTTCTTAGGCAGCAAGAAAACTGTGAAGTGGTTTCCATAAGACCAGTACAATCTGGAGAAGGTAAATGCTATTAAAAAATTATTATAAAAAACGTTCACTGGCTATATACAGTTAAAAACTTTCGAGCTTTCGGCCGTCAGGCTACAGCCTTCAATGGAAATGAATGGAAAAAATGATGACAACTACAATATATACAAAAATAGGTGAGAAAAAAGAATATAAAAACGGGAAAAAATATTTGTCAAAAAAACTAATTGTTCTTTTTTAAAAGAATGGAGTATTGATTAGGGAGCGGCCTAGAATTGTTATCTGCATGATCTATCGAAGCGGTGTGCCAAGATTCCAGTGTCTTGCGGGTATGAGAAGAACCCTTGTCAATCACTTGGGAATTTTTAAAGTCAATAGAGTGATTTGAAGACCAAGCGTGTTTAGCGATGTTGGAGCCTCTTGCGTAAGACTTCACATTCCTCATATGTTCTTTTTTTCTGGTTTCAAAGAATCTGCCAGTCTCGCCAACATAACTCCATGGGCAGTCGGCACAAGATATTTTGTAAACCACGTTAGGTTGAAGATCGATCGGAGGGCGGGACTTAGGAGAGGGAAACTCCTGTTGTAAAGTCTTGAATGGCTTGCTGGCAACTCGAATATCATGTTTTTTAAGGAGTCTAGTTAGAGGCTGAGAAATGCCATTAATATAGGGGAGGACTGCATAACTGGAGAATTCGGAGGGTGCAACCCATTTAAAAAACATGCAAACAAGTTCCTCAGGTGTTGGGATGGGATTTGTTCGCTGAGTAGAAGATTTCTTCTTTAGAATGTTGGAGATAACATTTTGGGGGTAATTGTTAGATCGTAGAGCGTCGATGACATGAATAAGTTCTTTCTCTTTTCCTTGTTTTGTGCTCGGGAGATTAGTTGCGCGATGTAACAAAGTCTCAGCTGTACTGGTCTTGTGTCATTTGTCATGATGGGAGAAGAAATCTAGATACCTATCAGTGTGGGTTGGTTTACGGTAAACCCCAATAATGAGATCATTATCCTTGTGAGTAACCAAAGCGTCTAGAAAGGCGATCTGGTTATTGTTTTCTTCTTCGATGGTAAAGGAGATGTGTTGATCGATACTGTAGAGTGTGTTATGGAAAGAGTCAACGGCATTTCTTTTAATGATACAGAAACTATCGTCAACATATCGTTTCCATACTTTAGGTGGAACGGGAGTTGTGTTGATGGCCATCTCCTCGATTCCTTCCATACATAAATTGGTAACCACGGGACTGACAGGGCTGCCCATGGCACAACCATGGATCTGTTTATAAACACTGTCATTGTAGACGAAGTAGTTATTGGATAGGACAAAGTTCAACAAAGAGATTATATCAGTAGTGTCAAGTTTTGTGCGTAAGTGTAGTGATTCATCACAATCCAGTTTATTTTTTATGTAATCACAGGCATGGAGTTATGTTGGCGAGACTGGCAGATTCTTTGAAACCAGAAAAAAAGAACATATGAGGAATGTGAAGTCTTACGCAAGAGGCTCCAACATCACTAAACACGCTTGGTCTTCAAATCACTCTATTGACTTTCAAAATTCCCATGTGATTGACAAGGGTTCTTCTCGTACCCGCAAGACACTGGAATCTTGGCACACCGCTTCGATAGATCATGCAGATAACAATTCTAGGCCGCTCCCTAATCAATACTCCATTCTTTTAAAAAAGAACAATTAGAACAATATTTTTTCCCGTTTTTATATTCTTTTTTCTCACCTATTTTTGTATATATTGTAGTTGTCATCATTTTTTCCATTCATTTCCATTGAAGGCTGTAGCCTGACAGCCGAAAGCTCGAAAGTTTTTAACTGTATATAGCCAGTGAACGTTTTTTATAATAATTTTTTAATATGTTTTACCCTGGCTACGGTTCTTCTATTTTTAAAGGTAAATGCTATTTATCACGATTTTCCTTCCTGTTTTATTAGATTTTATTTCGTCTTTTAATTTACCTTCCCGGATCCTCTTCGCACTGTGTGCGCGAGGGAGTTTTCTTTAATTCTTTGGTAAAGGATTCCAGTTACCTTCCGTTCTTCTCCTTAGCTACATTATTTATTTTACTATTATTTCCGAAAAGCGCGCCACCTTTGCAAGGAACATCACTTTGAAACTTGATGCCCTTTAGTCTGAGGTTATGTCATCCTTGATCCTGTTTCCGGCAAAATCTAATTACTTGTTCATTTTATCGCATGTATGGAGGTTTTCCCATTGGAATATATATAAATTGACTACTATAGGAATACTGTAATTGTACACTGAGTCTGATGCTCAGAGGACAAAATGCCTATACAGAACATCGCACTTCTAGCAGCAAGAATTAAAAAAAACACAGCAGATTCCTAATGCAGTATTTCCACTGTGGTTGCACAATTCTGCCAGTTTCTTGCTGTTCGTCCATAAGAAAAAAATGTTTCCATCATTTATTTCCAGGCCGCAAACGTTTTGCCGTGCCGCAAGAAGATGGTCCTACGCCACCAACACCCTGTTCGTCTCTTCCCAAGAAATAAGACGTCGGGCGAACTCGCGCCTCCAGCAGAAAAGCCACCTACAGCTGAATCTGGAAGAATCGAAAAACATGAAATCGCTGTTCGGACTTGTAATTTCTGCCTGCAGACGCCGTGTATCAGCGTTGCGGTGCGGCGAGGATAACGAATCACAC
>NC_090888.1:37616656-37619156 GCF_036669925.1 Montipora capricornis | reverse complement strand
TTCCGGTTTATTCCGGTATATTCCGTTCCGTTCCGTTCCTGTGTTTGGTAACGCCCCAATGTATGTGCTGCTGTGAAGAGATCGGATTTCTAGCATTTTTCCTAGGATAGGGACTATTGGGCTATTGAGGTCCCAGATTATTATGGAGAGTAGGGTATCAAATTCCAGTTGTGGCTAGACTACTGTGATCATAGTGACCAAATTTCTTGAAAATAGCAAGTCTTGGATATGGTGGGGATTTTGGGTGTTCAGTCGAGCATAGTGTTGCAAAATGCACCTAAAATTTGGTCAGGGTTAGGTTAAGGGTTTCAAAACACACTCCCACTCATGCGTATATAGAGTATCCTCCTCCCAGGGGGTGGAAAGAATACTGGTGTAATGTGTATACCTATGTTATTGTTAATAACTAATAGGATAGTTCACTACAACTACTAGAATTCCCTCTGTGTTTCTATTATTATTATTATTTAAATTTTACAACCACTAAGGGTTTTAAACAACAACAACAACAACAGCAACAACAACACTTTATTTCACCCCATAGTTACAATGAACTAATAACAATTATACAAAAGTGTCAATTAGCACGAGAAAAGCACAACCTACAAGATTCTGGTAGTTGAAGCAAAATGCCCTATTTTTATGGTCATGTAGCAAGCATGTCATACAGACTGAAGCAGGGATTTTTTTAGTCTGCTGCATGAGCGTTTATCCTGTGCTTGTAAGAAAGGTTGGTTAATTTACGAAGCGTTTACTGTGGATTATCCTAACTCTTGAGTTCCTGTTGTTTGTCGTAAATGGTAATTGCTAATAAAGTGGTTTGGTCAAAACAGGTTGGTAATGAATATATTATTATTATTATTATTATTATTATTATTGTTATTATTGTTATTCTACTCAGCTGTCTTTCAATCTGTACCTGAATCTTCATCTCGTCGATGACAAAGCCATCCATGTAATCTTCTTGTTTCATTCGACTCTCCTTGGCTGCATTAAGGCACCACCTCAAGATATCACGATTCCACCCGTCTCTTTCACTTTGTTTTTATAAAGCCTGTAGTTTGTTATAATTCATTACGTCATCAGCAAACTGCATTGCAGCGTCACAATAAGGTGAGAACGAACCGATAGGTTATGCAAACACTGTGCAAGTTTTTGAAGGAAACTCAACAGGCAAAGGTTGTAATGAATGATATTTGTTCTAGATACCCTGTATACCAGAGAACGTTTTCCAGACTGTACTGAGCGAGCTTGCTAACAGTCGAGGATTGCTCAAAGTCATAGCGGCCGGCCCAGGGAACAAAAAAAAAAAAGAGTATTTTTGAAATCATATAGCCCAATAATATCGTGCTACCTTGTGCGACCCTCTTATGGGGATTATGGAAAGTTCCGGGCGGAGAGGGAGGAACAAGATCATAATTTCCGTCAAGCGCAACTAGAGGATCTAGAAAATAACGAAAGTGATCCAAGAAAGGCTGAACGACAAGTAAACATTAATCGCATCATCAAAGTATAAAAAGCGCTGTTACACTGTGAAATGTTTCGTGCAACTTGTCTCGCAATGTTTTGGCGACATTGTGGCGGGACAAGTTGCATGAAACAATTCAAGGTGTAATATACCCTGCAACGGCAAAAATCGTTGTGAGACAAGTTGCAAGAGCCTTTGCCGATAGTACAATTAGAATCCACTTTTCGTGCAGCTTGTCTCGCAACGATTTTGCCCGTTGCAGGGTAGTAGTATTTGCCGTATATGGGTAGATCCAAACAACATATTAAATGGCTTTAAGTGGCTTCCCTGTATTCTTGCCACTCTTACGTACTGCATTGAATTACCCTCACGTACTGCATTGAATATAACGTCTTCATAAACAGATAAACTTAGCTGCAACGACTTTGCAGGATAACGAAAAGAAAGCAAGGAAAGCCCGCTTGTCCGATGAGCCGGAGGATGGGGGGACCATTCGAATTCGTGCCGCAAAAGGGACGTTGTCGACGAAATTTAAAAGAGGCGCCCATTTTCAGGCAAGGAACAGCACTTCCTTAAGAAAGAGATTTAGTCGTTTCGGAGAATATCTAAGTTATATGGGTATTTTTTGAATTACCTGGCACAAACTCAGAGGTAAAGTTCAATGAAGGTGTTACGGCTTACTTAAGTAATTATTCCTGTGAATTTTGTTTTGACTTAGCTCCGAATTCGCTAAAAAACTAAACCATAACCATTCCTTTAGATTTTTACGGAACTATTAATAACTCAGTGCCATGTAACAAACGTTGCGTACAAACAAGTACGTTCAAGGTTAATGAAACGATTTAGACTCCTCGACTCAGAAGTAGAACCGTAAAGAACTGAAATATTCACCACATTCTTATTTTTTTCTTCTCAGTGGGACAGGAGGTCTACGACTGGGCAGGAACAATCGAAAATTTTGCCCCACTATTTCACGTTACACAGAGGGAAACATCTTGTTTCCCACCCAGAAACGGTCAGCCAAGACGAGAC
>NC_090888.1:37586656-37611656 GCF_036669925.1 Montipora capricornis | reverse complement strand
ATAAAATCTACTTACCCTGTTGCCGTGTTGTATTCTTTGTTGTTTGCCAGCTTCTAAGGCCGATCTAACGCGATTTCGTCGAGTTATCGTTTTGTGGGTTTCCACTGCTAAAAGTCTTCCTAAAAGAAGACTTTTAGCAGTGGAAACCCACAAAAAGATGTGAAATTCTCATCTTAAAAACACCAGCATCCGATCGATTACTTTATCATCCCCATACCTTCGCAGAATTTGAGCTTCATCTTTCGAAAATTCACCGAGCCCTTCCTGGCAGTTACATACATACGTACTTAATTGACCGCCCCCCATAGGGGCTTTTCAGGGCCAATGAAACACAATCAACGAAACAATAGAACACAACAACTACAACTGTTAAGAATCCCAACTGGCCGGAGGCAAACCAGTTGGCTATTTACAAGTGCAGCTGGGAAGTTGAACCAGGGAATACCAGGAACAAATTCAAAGAGTGGTCAGAGCGGGTCTTGAACCGGGGATCTCCGAATCTCAAGGCAAGCGCCCTAACCACTCGGCCACACTGCCTCCCAACGGTCGCGTTGAACTGATTGGTAGATTCAAATAGACTCAAATGCTTCGAATTCCTTTGGCCTGGTTTCTTACACCGTTCATATTGAGAAAAGTTGAGAAACCCTTTAGTATGGTTCTCAGCTTCTCGGGCCGATCTAACGCGATTTCGGCGAGTTATCGTTTAGTGGGTTTCCACTGCTAAAAGTATTTTATTTTTACGTGTTTTATATGTTTCGTCATGTAGCTCGTCGCATACTAGTAACTCGCCAATAATTATAATTTGTCATGGCCCTTTGCGGGCTCCGTACACTTCACTGTGATGTAACCGAAATTTCGGTCGAAACGTAAACGGAGCGCTTCGGTCCGGTTGGAAATTGACTTTTGATGAAAAATGTAGTTCCATTTTTCCTTGGTTAGTTCCACTGGTCTTCGACATGATGGTCAGGCATATTAATAGAAAGCACCCAATGTCTATTCCTATGAATCTCAAGTACATTTGGACATGTGTTCATACACATGTATTTTACCTCATGAGCGAAAAGTAAGCGCTCTCATGGCAAATTGAAGTCCAAATCAATGTTAGAGCACTTTGATCCACCTACACAAAATTCGAATATAAAGTTGCGTGAAACGTAGTCACTAAAACATGGAACGACCTAAAACCACCTAAAACAACCTACAACTATCTACGACCACTTCAAAAAAATTTGCAACCATATAGACCACCTACAACCACCTCAAAAATATCAACAACCACTTCAAAAAATCCACAACCACTCACAAAGAATCGAATACCATCTTAAGCAAGCCATAATTGTATAAAATAAGCAAGACGACAACATGTGGTTACCATTTAGCCAAAAAAATCCGGAAGGCATGATCGTGGCCACCCTGCGAGCAGAGCCTCCTTTTGTCCTTTTCTTTACTGAGGAGGAGAAAAGTAGGCTCTGCCCGAATCGCGTCAACTCTCTGAAGCCGCCGCAGCCCGAGCCTCTGGACTAGTCAATCTTGTTTTCTCTCGTCAAACCGGTTATTCCAGTGCGAGCGTCCCTTTAGTGACAAAACCGATGGTTATAATTGAGCCCGCTGTACCATGAAAAACCAAGATGGCGGCGAGATGTGGCATATTAGGCTTGGGTCCGAGACTGTATCCTGGCAACATGCAGCGCATATTCAATAAAGATCTTACTCGATTCATGCAGAGCCTTTCTCGAGAACGCCAAAATCGAGCAAGCAAAAGAAAGGCTCTGCTTGCAGGGTGGATCGTGGCATAAAGGTAAGCGATTTTCCGAATTTGTTAAAAGCCAACCGGATGTGAATAGCGCTTTACCCTGCATTCCATCCTGTAAAGGGCGCTAAAATCGTGAAAAAGGGTGTGGAAACGGAACGATCCTCACGAATTTCCCAAATTACGGGAAATAGAGTGCCGGCATTTCCCGGAATTCGTGAGGATTGCTTCGTTTCTAGGCCCTTTCTCACGATTTTAGCGCGGTTTACAGGATGGAATGCAGGGTAAAGCGCCATTCTCATCCGGTTGGTTTTTAACAAATTCGGGAAATCGCTTACCTTTATGCTACGATCATGCCATCCGGATTTTTTTGGCTAAATGGTAACCACATATTGTCGTCCTGCTTATTTTATACAATTATGGCTTGTTTAAGATGGTATTCGATTCTTTGAGTGGTTGTAGATGTTTTTGA
The DNA here is from genome assembly GCF_036669925.1 of Montipora capricornis. Classification (NCBI taxonomy): domain Eukaryota; kingdom Metazoa; phylum Cnidaria; class Anthozoa; order Scleractinia; family Acroporidae; genus Montipora; species Montipora capricornis. The sequence continues at coordinate 37,609,434 of NC_090888.1, read as the reverse complement.
GGTGGTCGTAGGTGGTTTTAGATATTTTTGAGGTTGTTGTAGGTGGTTGTAGATTTTTTATGAGGTGGTTGTAGGTGGTTGTAGATGGTTTTAGGTGGTTTTAGGTCGTTCCATGTTTTAGTGACTACCTTGCGTGAAACGCTTCGACAAATAGCGCAGAAAAGATGTACCGCACAGATCTGAAAATTGGAGATGTGGTTTCTAAATTTGTTTCCTGCAGCATTCCAAGTTATTCCTTTTTCATCGAACGTTTCGAATTTTTTGTTGTTGTTGTTGCGTGACAGTGAAAATGATCTATTGCAGGTAAATATTTCAATGGTAGAGAATAATCGAAACTCTCGACACGAAAGTTGTGGTGAATCAGTCCCAGAGTTCAGCTACCCCTATTCACATAACAGAATATTCTACTTCTTTTCCCCTTGTACATCTCCACAGTAGACACATGCGCCTCTCGAGCGCCTATTTTTCACCGTTGGGTAGGTACTTGGTGTATTTTATCATTTAGTGGTTATCTCTTGCACAAAATTATTTAAACACGGTAAAACCTTAGGGTTAGCGTTAGGGTTAGGTTAGGGTAATTGTATAATTACTGAAAGTTTTATATCTTGTTTAAACCAATTTGAAACAATAGAAAAGGAGACACCAAGTACCTACCCACCGTTGACATGATGAATTCGCGGTCGATATACCAAACATGATTAGTCAACAAAACTACTGATTAGCAATAAAATATACACATTCAAGGCAAAAGGAATAATGCCACTGTTAATATAATACTAATCCAGCATTAAATTCGAACAACATTCCTCCGGTTGCAATGGATTCAATAGAAGATAGAGACATAAGACGGTCAACACAGACAGTCTTTAAATAATAGAATAATTGCACTCTAACGATCCGAAAGGGTTAGCCGGTGTGAGATGGAAAAATATTAAAAGCCTTGCATGCTCTATCTTGCCAAGTCCTTGACTCTAATGATGCTTTTAACATTATTTCAGCAGATGATCATCCAGGAATATGAATGTCTAATTTATAGGATAGGATTTCCACTCCGGGAAATGTAAGGTCTTAAACACATTTGTTAACAAGTGGCGCTCGATCATAGGCAACCATCCAAGCTTAACCATGTCATCACGACAAGCAAAACGCCGGCCCAATGACAAATCCAGCGGCTCGCTGTTCACGTTGCAGTCGCCTTAACAAGCTTAAGCACGCGCTTTTTTGAGATGCGGAGGACGGCAACCGGAAGTGAGCTGTTTTCTCTTTTAACTTGTCTTGACAAAACCACATTTACAATGCCAAGTATCTTTTCTCCATTAGAGATGATTCGTATAAAAATCTGTGAGACAATTCGGCGTTTTATTCTCCCGCGCCACTACGAATCCTGGTACCAGTATTACCAGTGAAAACAGTTGACAAACTTATCTAGCTTAAACTGGACTGCAAACAAACACCTAAAGGAATGTTACGCGAGTGGAAACGTCCCAGTGAAAACACAACCACAGCCTTGTAAAATTTAAGCGAGTTGAAAAATTTCAGGTGTTTTCACTTTGGGAATTTGCGCTTTTAAACAACACTCACGTCCATTTTAAGCGACCCGAAGAGATGGTTTAACTTGGCGAAGTAAATGCATGTACATCAGCCAAACACAGAGTTCTTCTTGACAGATTAACCACGCAGTTACCGACTCCAGACAATCCGGCATTTTTCCATCACTACCATGACGCGCGATATCTGAGAACTCTCAAAATCCTCGACACTTGAGTGCCAATATACTCCTACAAGTTACAAGTTAAACCGCACACCGGTGGCTCAGTTGGTTGAGCACCGGGCTGTCACGCGGGAGGTCGTCAGTTCAACTCCGGCCGGACCAACACTCAGGGTCTTTAAATAACTGAGGAGAAAGTGCCGCTTCTGTAATCACATCTGCAAATGGTTAGACTCTCTAGTCTTCTCGGATAAGAACGAAAAGCCAGAGGTCCCGTCTCACAACCCTTCAATGTTCACAATCCCGTGGGACGTAAAAGAACCCGCACACTTGTCATAAAAAGTAGGGCATGTAGTTCCCGGTGTTGTGGTTCTGTCTTCTGTGGTGTATCATGGTTGGGAGGGTTAATGCTCGAAGAGGGCCGTAAGTTAGAAAACTGTAACAGGTTATTACGTCTCCCTCTTTAAATAAAGATATTGAATTGAATTGAATTGAATTGACAGGTAACCAACCATTATTTGAAGTAATATACTCTTTGTCCACGTTTCCTTCAATTTTAATAATTGAATACTGATAGATTATTTGGTTTTTGCTCAGCAATCGCTTTATTATTCCACCGGCACCAGTTGATTCTACCATACAACACCAAGGTTCATTGCTGTCCAGAGCCGGGAGACACTTTTTAAACCTGGAGCAGCATGCAGAGAGCTTTTCTTTTTGTCTGACTGAAACGCAATTCGGCGTTTTATTTTCCCACGCCATTCTCGGTACCACAGGAATGCAATCCTCGCACCAGTTGTATACCAGTTAAAACAGTTGACAAACTAAACTACCTTAAACTAGTAAACAAACACCAAAAGAAATGCTGCTCACATAGGTGATTATTAAAATTCTCTGCGTTGATTGGTTACACTTGAGGCGATTATTACGCGATAATCACCGGTTTTTTCAAAATGGCCGCAAACCATTTTGTAGAGGTGACAGACGAAGAAATTTATGGAAAAAAAATGCATATTTTTCAAATAATTACCTATGTAATTTTACTAAAACAATTATTCGCCTTAAACCCCTTTTACACACGCACAACAATTAGCACGGCACTCCAAATGGCGGTACGGGACCAATATTCGGAGTGCAGAGCACACCTCCAGAGATGTGCTCGGCACCCCTATAATTTCTGGCAAGGGTTCCTAATATGCATTTACACACGACAAATTTACCGTGCCGTGCCGGAAAACGTCGGCACGGTACCGAGATTTCGGAGTGCCGTGCCAGATTTTTGTGCCGGTGTGTTACCTCGTCTTCGGCGAATAATCATCCAACTTAGCTGAGACAAGGCAATCTGCTAATTGCTTTCTTATATTAAAAAGAACAAGATGTTTTAGTTTTTTGAGAGCTGACAGAGACCCAAGGAACTCTATCAGCTGTCTCTTGTTTCCAGAGGAAACAATGGGTCGACTTTCACATACCGGACTAAAATGGCAGAGGACAAAAGAACCGTTGTTATTCCGATTAGGCCTTGCTAATTAGGTATTATTATGTTCGCTTTGTTCTGTTGTTCTATGGACATCGAATCCGGTATATGAAAGACCAGCGGAAACAATACACATTGAGCAAATTGAGCAATTCTTTATTACCAAGTAGTAAAATTCATCTTGCAAGCTAAACATTAGTGTGGAAGAATGTAAGAATAAAAAAAATGAACATCTCAGGTATATCCTATGATTGAGTTTTAAAAGTTAGGTTCTGTCTTTACATTCTTAAAAATGTTTTCAATGCGCTAAGAACAGTGTCGAAATGAAGATGAACCTTAAAACGCCTGGGTTGAAATTGATTTGTGCTACATCTGATATCAATATAGTTTGTTGCAAGAGCGCGTGTACGTGTTAACTTTCATTTAACTATTTTCACTACGAGGGAAACCTATGTATGACAGATTATCTGTGAAGCCAGTGTTATCGTAGTTGGATCCCAATGTACTCTTCAAAAATAGGCTATTTTCATGATGGGATCACTGGATAATTATTTTGGCAAGAGTCTAAGAGAGAATGATCATCACAGTCGAGAGTACCTTAAGCAATTGCAAAGCCATTTGACCCCATTCAAAACGGTTCTTCTCTCAATTGTCAATTAGCCTATTTTAGCTTTCACTGAGTTAATCAACACGAATAAAATACGATAAAAACAAAAGTGACTGCGGGGAAAAAACCTTAAAAGGACAGTTTTCGAACCGTCTCCCCATTGAACTTGCTGATTTCTTTCTCTTCCACTCACGTTTTCGCTGGTCCCGATTAAAAATGACACTAGAACAAGCTAATATGTGCTGCATGAAAAATGTCCACAGAGCCGTCACGTGTCAACTTGCCTAATATAGAATGACTCAGGATGAACGGGCTTGGAAAAACCAGGTTTGAAATATTTACTTCTCTTCTTCCACCCTCTGTCGATTAATTCTGGCTTCCCTTCCTTTAAACATTATCAATACAAAGCAACATTCAGCCGCCAAGGAATGCGTAAGAGCAGATTGTCCGATCACATCACTGTACTGCGTGTTCTAGTGCCCCTTGGTAAGCACCAACAATACAACAACTGAATCTCAGTGCAATGACCTCCGTTGGCTACGAATGAAAAATCACTTGCACACTGTGGGCAAAATCTGCAGTGCCATTGCAAACTACAAACACTCGACCATCAGCAGTCACCGCCATATCTGTGATGCCAGCCAATGTACTGTAATAAGATTCCAGTGAGCCGTTAGGTATATAGCATCTCACTAGCTTGTACAAACCACTGTAAGCCAACACTCGCGACTCAGCGTCGTCCAATGTTATAACAAGAGGATAAAATTCACGATCATTTGGATCTTTCTTCAACATGCATTCTCCAAAAGCTCGCACATATTTGCCGTGTTGGTCGAACACGCTCACCATGCACCGGTTGCTCTTTTTGTCCACGTCTGATACAAAGTACTGATTATTGTGCACCACGGCTTTTATAGGATGCAAAAGTTTGCCAGAAAGACTGTTTCCAAATGATAGAAGCTCTTCTCCGCTTTTATTGAACACCTTCACACATGGCTCATAGCCAGGCATAACAGGTGTGCAAGTAACAGCAAGTTGTTCTTTGTTTACAGTTGAAAGACGCGAGAACCAATACGAATTGATTTTTAATTTGACCAAGCATTGCGTGAATGGGCCAGAACTATCAAACACCTGAATACGAGCAGGATTACCGAAAAGACAGCCATCTGTAACAGCGATAAGATGTCTCGATAAAAAAGTCACACCAGTTGGTGATTCAAGTGATCCCTGCTTTGAGCCTCTCACTCCAATGCGAGCCACAAATTCACCCTCTTTAGTGTAAACTAACACAGCATGGTTTCCTTGATCACTGATTGCAATATTACCTTCATCATTAATAGCTACCGCAAAAGGCTGAAACTTTCGATTCAAAGGCTGCGGTATGTTTAAAGAATGGAATTTCGTTCCGGGCTTTAAAACCTCAAGGCTTTGTAAGTCATCAGCATCTGGCGTCGATTGAATGAACGTGTTTCCTGACCGATTCACTGAGCCAAACATATTTGCACTCACGCATTGAAGCACTTGTTTATTCGCCACAAACTGATATATAGCTTCAGGCTTCTCGCCCTTAGCCGCATGCAAATGACCCAGTTTAGTGCACGCAATATTTGCATCTGTAATTCTGTTCATCAAATGCTCTCGGTCGTTAGCGATATCAAACTTATCTCGTAGTTTTAACATCCCTCCGATATGATTAAGCAATTTCTCCGTTTGCGAAGAAAGGAAACACGCTGGATGATTCTTCTCTTCTCTAAGAACTAAAATGTCCACTTCACCGCACAATGCTTCCTCTTGTTTTGTCAAAACATCAACAAGATTTTGAAAGTCTTCATGGATCTTCTTCTTTATCATCTTTCCCTGCTGCTCCAAATCAATGCGCGATTCGTCGTAAACTCTTCGTACAATCGCCAACTTCTCTTCGCATTCTTTTACCGCTTTCTTTATTTCTTGTAAAACTCTCTCGGCCGGGGATTCACGGATCAATCGAGCTAAATGATCATTTGTGGGAAAACCATCAACTCCGCGCTCGGGAATGGGACAAACAGCACGACAAATCGGACAAAGGAAAGTTACAGTGTGGTGGTGCAACAACTCTTTCAGGCATTTCCTGCAAATATTGTGAAGACAAAGCAGAACCTTTGGTTCGGTAAATTCTTCCAAGCAGATAGGACAGTTCGAATCTTCACTAAAAATATGATCGAGATTTCGAACTGGTGAAGCCATTAGGTCTTTACGGCCGCCGTTGAACAATAAATTAACTCATGAATTGTATTTTTGTCTTGCCACGCGGTTTGAAATAACAAAAGAAATGATTTGAATTTCATAATGAGTTATGGAAATCAAACGAGTGCCAATTTGTTTAAACTACAGACAGATATGCCTTGATTTGAACATGACATCTTAAAAAAATATAATGAAGACTTTTTCGTGAAAAGTGAGCGAAGAGCCGTGCCGAGAGGAAAGAGTATAGTGTGCCATTGTAGACTAATCTGGCACTGTTAATCAACCCTTTAACGCTTTTCGATGGAGAGCACTGAAAATATGAATTGAGAATGAAAAGCATGGGAGTCCAGTCCTTGGCAAATAGTTGTCAATAAAGACGTTCGTGAACCTTCTTGAAAAAGTACATGTGAAAAAATCCAATCTAATTTCTTTTGCAACACTCAAATAGGCACTGAGACGGAAATTGTTTTATCGTGACTTACTTGGACCGTGACTGACTGAATGAATCTGATATATGTTCAAAACACAAGGCCGAGACTCAAATATGCAGCAGGCCGTGTTTTCAAGGTAATTATGTAGCCTTTATAGTCTATTGCTGCTGATCACTGTTTCCCTTCCCAAGTGCTCGTCTACTTTCTTCGCTGGGCCCTGCTTAAAGAACTGGAAACGATTTTTATTTGCGACACTTCCTTCTATGGAGCAGCGGAATTATGTTCTTGGGCTTTTCATGAGGACACACAGTGAGATTTTAGGGAGGCCTTTGTAACGGTCTTACTTAAGATCTAAAATCAGCAGAACGTAAAACAAACAAATAGCATGCTTAATGATGGGCGCATTCGGTTTTTTACATCTGCAGCCAAACTATGACAAAGTTTAAGTTGGTCTTTTCATAAGGAAACACAATAATATTATTCTAATATAATATGCATTATTTAATATAAAAGATCCAATGGGACTAATAACCAAAGCCCGGTTTACACGACAACCATTTTGGGCACGGCACCCCTCCGCCCGTTTATTTTTTCGGACCACCCATTGCCCGTTCACACGACAAAATTTCCTTTATTTGGAGTGCCACAATTTTTGTGGGGGTGGAGGGGGCACCATGAGAAGTACAAACGGCACGTCTAAAATTGTTGAGCATATCGATGCATTTGTCAGCGGTTTAACTACCTACAAGATGGCGGACATGAGAACACGCGGCAACCGTGAATTTTTTTTTTGGTTTTTCATGAGAAAGCGAAGAAATACAAATTTTCAGGAATATTTAGTGGAGGAAGAAACCACTCATACACTGCTTTTTATAACAACGTTAAGAGGCGCAGAATGTTAGTCCTCCCAGTGTTGAAACCAGCATTTAAAATAAACTTTTGATCTTTGTTTGTTTGCGAGATGAAAAGTTTGAAAGTTTACGAAGCGGACCCCTGAATAAGGAGCTGATCTGGACCACCCGCGTCGGGTTAATTCTATGCCTTTTCTCAGAAAATCATAGGGTATTGGACAGGCTGCGGCTTATATTAGGCCTTTACAAAGAACTCTATCTTTGTATTACCACGACCAGCTCCTTATTCAGGGGTCCGCTTCGTAAAATTTCAAAGTCATCAAAGACCTCTGCTGAGAAACTCATGCAGTTGCTGCCAACTGAGTTGCTTCATAATTCAGTGCGAAGGGTTTTTCTTCAAAGTACAATCGTCCCTGGGCGTCTCTAACGCTATGCAAAAAAGTAAAAGAAATCGAAACGATAATATAAGAATGTACTGTTACATTACCTTTTATTCTTTGATCACCCTTTTCGATAACACTACAATCTCGCGTGACTGTCAACTAAAATCGTTACAATTTCCTACATCTAACAACTATACTGATCAATCACAATCTTGCATTTATAATCTGGACAAACTCCGGCTTAAGTGATGCACCTCCCACAAGAAAACCATCGACATCTCCTTGCTTAGCTAATTCCTGACAGTTTTTTGCGTTTACTGAACCTGTAGCAACAAATAAAAGATGAAATTTCAGTTGGTAAATAACTGTGCACGATGGTATATGAAGCTATTAGAATGAGTCTTCAAGTGCTAATTCTTTATTATCATGGAATCCATCAAAGCGTTAGACCTAGCCTGCGTAGCTGGCGGTATTAGGGAGCTTTAGCCACGACAACGGCGACGGCAACGAGAACGTCGCAAATTTGCATATTTAGCGAGCAAAAGCAATAGCTTTGCACGCTCTAGACGTGCATGTTTTCATTTTTGTCTATTTCTTTGCCCGTCGTCAGCAAAACAACAACGTGAAATGGCAAAATTTGAGGTCTCAGGGAGAACGTCAGCGCTTGAGGATAAGTTCTCATTTTCTCTCCTAAATTAAGCGTCGTTCATTCTAGTTTCGTTCTTGAGGGTTTTCCACACCTTTGACACGTTAAAATGCTTGGAATAGACGCGAAGCGATTACAATAACGGGAATTTACATTTAACGACAATGTTCTAGTTGCCGTTGCCATCTCTAAGCTCCCTATTATTGGCGCTGTGAGGCAAATTTACGATTGCAAAGCCGCGCGGAGAATGGGGAGGGGCGCTGTGAAATACCACAGCGTCTCTCCCCATTCTCCTCGCCAACAATACCGCCAGCAACGCAGGCTACGTTAGACCAGGTGGTGGACATAGGCGCACACAAGAAAAGAGAAAACCCTAACTAGGGTGGGGCCTTGAACCCATCAACTCCGGATTAGATCACCGATACTCTACCAAATGAGCTACAAGTTCAAACGGGAGCAAGCATGTGAAGCTTACAGTAAAGGCAACAGAAAGGAGACAATTCAAACAAACATACTGATAGAGTTAAGAAATTTGACTGGAATATGGCTAGTAATTAGATACCTGCTACGCGCAGTAGAGTTGAATTTGGCAGTGAAAGACGAACCCATTTGATGTTCACAGCGGGATTTATTTTAGCAATATCATTTTTCTTACTATTATTTTAATTATATTTCATATGTAAACAGCATAATTGAGCCAATGGCTGCGATGCTTATGTGTAATAAACTACCTATCTCCCCGCATTAAAACGGGAGAAACCGCGTGTAAATGTAGTGGCCAAAACCACTTTTAAAGCCACGTCGCCCCTAGTAAGTTGTAGGCAAAAATAATGAAAAACAGAAGTGTATACCGTAAAAGCTCTCAAAAGCCCCCCTTTCAGCCTCAGTTTTATAATAAGCCTCCCCTTCCCAATGTCAGTCCCGCAAACTTGCCTAGCGGTCTAAATATAATGCTAAGAAAAACGTAGAATAGTACTTGAACGAGTGCGTTCGAAATGTTTCGGTTTTAAATGGCCAAAGACGAGCCTACTGCGGTATATAGTTTATACGTAATTTATTAAAGCTGAGTGAGATTTTAGAAGACTGGTGTTTTGACTCTCGAGCTTTTAATAACCTCCTTCTACGAGCCCCAGATTTAAATTAGCCCTCCGGAGGCTTATTCTCTATTTTCGATTGCCCCAGAATACACTTTGTTTGCCCCCCAAATTTTGCATAAACTCCAGTTTTCAAATGCTCTTTGGGGACACTGCGTATTCCCAAGAATGGGGCATTCGAAAATAGAGAATAAGAGCGTTTACGAATATATATTTTTAACGCGAATATAGGGAAGATATTGTTGACGTCATCTATTGTCATTAATGTGTCAACCAGAGCCTCACTGGCTGTGGAAACAAACGGTCTTTTGTTCCTGTGGTTGGCAAATTTGAATAATAAAAGCAATATTTGCGAACAGATATCTTCCCTATTTTGCCGGTTACGATTTCCACATCCATTTTTGACTTCTTTTGCACCTTAACTACTCACCATTAAAAGGACAATTTAATTCTGACCAAAAAAAGTCAGCAATGAGTTTAAATAATTTTTGGGACTGTATGCTTTTTGGCTTGTACTATTCGCAACCATCTCAACGCCAACCAGAATAGGAAAGATATCGTTGACGTCACCTATTGTCATTAATGTGCCAACCAGAGCCTTATTGGCTATCGAAACAAAGGGTCTTTTGTTCCTGTGGCTGCAACGTTTGTAAACATATATCTTCCCTATACGTAGAAACGTACCTAAAGTATCAAATCTACGGCGACATTTGATAATAGGGAAATTTATGATCGCGTTTACGCGAAACGGATGCCTGCTACTTGTCATTAAAGCGTGAAAATTCTCTTATCTTAACTGTCTTGCTCCCTTTGAGAAGTTGCTGGGCTGGTCTTTCATATACCGGATACGAAATAATTAATGTCCATAAAACAAAAGAACAAAGCGAACATAACAATACCTAATTAGCAAGGACTAATCAGAATGACAATGGTTCTTTAGCCCTCCGCCATTTTAGTCCGGTATATGAAAGTCTACCCAGTTGCTCGATATATGGAGCTTTCAGGCAAGAAATGGGCTCATTCAGAAGGAATTTCTTCCATTTTCTAAAAAACGCAAATTTTAGTCCGACGTTTGCCGTAATTCGCAAACTGACGCGATCCTAAATCTCTTTTATAACCCGCAAGGCCCTTTCACATAATTTGTTACGAGACACCGAAAATAACAATCAAACTAATTGGCCGAAGCGCACAATACCATAGAACTGGAAACAATGCTTATGCAAAATTTGGGAGACCAAACAAAGCGTATTATGGTATTTTACGACTCGGCCAATTGTAAGTGAACTTTTTAATAAGTGGTGTTAAGATCGTCACAATACTCCAGCGAGAGCTAAAAAAATCCTGTTTGATGCTGAAAACTGAAGCTCTGTTTCATCAGTTTCAACGTTACCTTGACCAAATTGGAAAACGGTAATTGCGTACGAGAAGTCAAACAGCATTTTTGTTTGATTTCAAGACCTAAAATTATCTATGCTTTATCGGCTAATGACATACCTCCATAGATAATTCTAGTTTTTTCCGAGACCTCTGTAGACACGTTATCTTTGAGCCAACCTCTCAACATATGATGGACCTCTTGAGCCTGTAATCAATGGAAAGAAATTGTCAGTACTTAATTTACCCTGGGTTTTACAAAGCACCTTGCACCTTAACTCTCTCCACCACAGGACAGGATCACAACACACAAACCCCAGATCAAAATATTGGTCACCACCTCCCAAACTCATCTTACAAGTCTGCTGCTATCCACTAGCAAGAAGATGAAGAATAAGGGATCAACATTTCTACATGTATGCATCATATGAGCCACAAAAGTGCTCAAGTCAAACACAGAATTCGATTTGTTTTAATTTGTAAGCTTTATAGTGTTGCGTTAAATGTGTAACCTTTACTATACTTTTCCTTCATGACATTAAAAAAAGCCAATCCTAAATGTACTTTAGCATGAATAAATGATTACAGGGTAAAATATATCAGATACAAGCTTTTCTTTTAAAAAAAGGACGAAAATTAGAAAATGTTTGAAAACATAGCACGGAGGATATCCCGTTTAAGGCCCCCTCTCCAAAAGAGGATACCCAAGAGACTCTTAAAGTGGTACTATGATCAAAAAATCATTTCCTTTTTTTCTTCAGATTTTAAAACCGTGTTCGCTTAACAACTAACTGGCAAAATTTTGAGCTTTGAGTTTATCCAAAGGCTTTTTATTTTGAGTGTAAGTTTTGGATTTCACGGGCAGCCATTACTCACGTTCAAAACTGACCGATTGGACATCAGAGGGTTGGATCTAGAGAAAATGACAGCATTTACTCCCTAGCTTAAAATTTCAGCGTGTAAACGCAATTTATTATATATGCAAAACACGGGTTTAAGAGTCTGAAAGCCCGAAACTCTCGTGCTGCATATTAATTCAGCCGCGTACACACGCATTGCATTCTTAAACTAGTGAGTCTCCTCGCCCAGCTCTCTCAAGATTTTAAAGTTAGCAATGATGGCGGACCAATAAATAAGAAAATTCCAGTTAAAATAAACAGCTGTTTTTTTTTTACATCAGAGCTTAAAACTTGGGTCAGTTAGTGTTTAGTTAACATAGTTTTGAAATCCAAAGAGAAAAAAGATGTGTTTTTTTGGTCGTAATACCACTTTAAAGCTTTCAACATCCGCCAGTTTAAATGTAGGTACACGAAGCAAAGTGAAGAGGGATCCCATGCGACCTAAACACATAATTTGAACGCTCAGTCAACGTAACGGTTTGTAGGGTTTATGTGGGAAACATGAACAGGGTAGAATTGAAGGCCATTATCACGAACGTTGGTGTGACGCCACCATTTTGGAATCACAGTAAGGGGAAGACTGGGACGAGTTTAACATACCGACAAAATTTGCACAGGATCAATGACAAAATTCCAGCTAAAAGCAGACAGTCACCAGACAACGTGCTAAAGAGGGGAGAAGTCGAAATCTGTGCTTTTCTCTCTTGTGTAGTCGTCTCCTCATTTATTGAGACTCATCCAAAAAAATACGGCCGTTTAAAAATTACAGCAGTACTTTCCATATTATTGCAAAACACGTTGATATTTCCATTGTTGTTGGTGATACAAAGTGTGCAATTTCTATTATTGTATTATTGTTAACTAGATAAGTTGAGTTGCGGTACTTTTGAATAAAAAAATTACAACTGCTGTTGGGTATTTTGGAACTCTGATACAAATCTGCAAACTATGTCTCGACTCGTTGGTACTTACCGATAGCTATTTCAAGTATGGGAAATATTTTCTATCACAAAGATATTGATGACGTCACCTATAGATGTTAACGTGCCAACCAGAGCCTTATTGGATGCCGAAACAAAGGGCTCTTTTGTTCGGTGGTTGGCAAATTTGACGTCAATGTTTGTAAACAGATATCCTTCCTATTCGGCTGAGCGCAACGATGGAGAATGGAATTGCCAGGGACTGGGGTAAAGTAAAGAATTGTTGTCAGTTTTCATGTTTAAAGAAGGAGAGGACCATTGCGTACGCAGTCAATTCGCTTATTAACGATAATTCGTCACATCGTATCTTTCATGATTCCACTTCGGAATCTGTAATCACCTCTGGAAAAAAACCATTTCGATGAGGAGACGACTACACAAGAGAGAAAGGCACAGAATTCGACTTTTCCTCTCTTTAGCACGTTGTCTGGTGACCGTCTACTTTTAGTGGTATTTTGTTATTGATCCAGTCCCAGCTTTGTCAATCCGATCCGATCCGGATTTTGCCAACGGCCCCGAGAGTTCAAGATTCGGGATCGATGAAACCGATTCGGAATGAAACAATAGACGCGTTCACGCTCTTGAGTGCATCACGGGTAATCAGGGCAAGATGGAGAGAAATTCAAAGGTTTGTAAGGAAGTTCAAAACGATGAAAAGTATTCATGATATGAAATTTTGGGTTTTTTATTTTCCACAACGGAAGATATGCGCTCGAAGGTGCGGCAGAATAACTTTGGAGAGAATGGCTATGGTAGAAATTATTTTATTAAAAATAGTTTCTGGCATTCATTTCCTGTAACTCTAAAGGCACAAAATTACAGAGAATGTATGGAGACAAAAAAGCAATATTTAGGAATTCCAAGGAACGGATACCAAGTCTAGCTCATCTCAGTTGTGAACATGAACTTATTTGTTTGGTTTATGAAGGCGAAAGTCTATAAAGTAGAGTCATGTACAATATATTTTGCTTCGAATTTCCACACAAACCCTTAAATTTTCCGCCATGTTGCCCTGATTACTCATGGTGCAATCAAGAGCGTGAACTCGTCTATTTCATGAAATATAGGTCTGGTATGTGCCTTCACCTTGAATGTGATGGCATTGTAATTTACTTAAAGTAAATGTTACCGGTATATGACAGCAAACGTAAGGCTAAAATTACTGAAGGACAACCACCACACTACTGCCTGTTTGACATTTGCCATTAAACGCAAAGCTAATTATTGATCTCTCAATTTCTGTTTAGGTGATTTTGGATGAACTGACCGATGCTACCTGCCTACCAGCCGTTCCCAAGCACGCGCATATTGCAAGAGCTGCAAACCGACACCCGACAGCCATTGATTTCGAGTTAGAACGCAGTGTAGTTGCAACTGGGCTTGCATTCAAATGCCAACTGTCATACCACTTTCGACGGACCGAGCTTTACGTTTTCTACCCGCAAACGGATAGCATTTTGCCTCGGATCTTATAGCTGCATTTGTGGTTCTTAATGTCAATAACATTTGATTTGTCACTGATCTTTCCTTTTGGTAATCGTGTCTTTTTTCGAGGGATCGAGTTCCTTCCATGGCCCTTGCGTTCCGGCCACATAACGAAATTTAACCGATGTTCCTTGTCCTTCGGCGTCAGGCCCAAACGGAGCCCCTCCGAGACCTGGCTGAATACGTGAAACGGCAATGGATCAAAAGTACAGTGGAACCCCGTTAATACGGTCATCAACGGGCCTAAAAAAATACCCGTATTAACGGGGTGGCCGTATTACCGGGGTAGGGTGAAATTCATGACTAAAGGGCCGTAATAACAAATATCATATTTGCAATTCCAGAACAACTTTTATCTTTAACTATGGTAATTGTATAAAATACTTGAAACTTCGCTCAGTAGGTAAAACGCTTGAAATGTTACGTGTACTGTACGTTCTGAGCCTAAACTCAAAACCAGAACAGGCCCAGCTTTACTATGATTTTAAAAAACGGAAGCCGCCGTAATGACCTAACCGAAAGATCAATCATGTATCAATCATGTTTTTTGATGAAAGCACAATGACTTAAGGCCGGGACACACTAGGCGACAAGTCGCAGCGACATGTCTCTGCGACAAATTGCTCCATGTGTACTAGTTGCAAAACAAGTCGCTGCGACACGACGCCTGTTCGTACCACACGCAGTGATCTCGAATGAGGGGGAATGTGAACTCGTTTTCTAATTCAATATGGCTGACCATATGACTTTCTCTCATTGGCTCATTTATATTAACTATGCAGCGACTTGTTGCAGGAAGTGTACTCACGATGCAACAACGCTGCTTTCGCTAATTTTGTCGCTGCGACAATTCGCACGAATTCAAACTGGTTTGAATTCGTGCGACTGATCGCGGCGACAAAATTCTGCCGCAGCGACAATGATTTTCATGAAATTAACCGTGTCACACAAGACGATTTGTTGCGGCGACTTGTCCCCGCGACGTGTCGCAGCGACTTATCGCCCAGTGTGTTCCGTCCTTTAATCCCTTCGCGATTTGCCTTACTGGATGTTGCAGTAGTGTCAAGATCATGTTTGTAATGAAAACAGGGAGGAGTGTTGCTGACAGTAATTTGTAAAGTAAATCAGCTGTTCAAAATTAACAAAGTTCAATGAAATTACCTTATTATAGGAAATTAACAACGCACTTTATTAACGCGATTTTACAAAATTCGCGTTCATTTAATGTATCTTAATTAATGTCCATGTAAATTTAATGTAGCTATTTTAAAACATCGTCATTTTAAAGCACCGTTATTTCATTAAAAAACCTTATTAGTTCCTCACTCGATCCATAATAGCTAACTACTGTAAATGCTTCTTTTTCTCCATGAGACACGTTTGTTAAGATTTTTTAAGTGCAGCAAATTCGTATTACTGCGGCATACTGAGGCTTTGAAAGATCTTTTGAATTGATAGGGTCTAGTTAGGCCTCAAAACAAAATTTTCGGCTGTAAAAAAAAACTTTGAAATATCCGTGGACTTGTCTTAGAAGATTTTATTCACGAAAGTCAAACGCAGTTTGGCGTTCAGAAATGTAAAGTGCGAGTTCGCAGAAGTATGAAAATCGCAGTAAGTAAAGCAAGATGCTTATCGAAAAATTCGCGTTAATTTAACATTTCTTCGCGTTGTCAACGTGCATTGTTAATTTCCTATAATAAGGTAACATGTCACAGGCATTTTGGTTTTCTTAATTTAGTGCGAGTATTAACGGGGTGAAATTATAGAGGATTCTACTGTTTGGTATTTAAAATTGTGGCCGTTGGCCGTATTAACGGATGACCGCATTAACGAGGGTTTTATATGCGAGAATGTATGGTCGTCAACGAGGTGACCGTATTACCGAGGTGGCCGCGGGGTTCCACTGCACAGTGCTCCCGCCGAAGGATTGGAAGTTGACATGATTTGGCCGCTCTTTGGCACTGGGTCCGAGTTTTCATAATCAAGATGGCGACGGGAGTTTTCAATGTGCTTTACGGCTAATTTTCACAAATTGGTCTCTACTTGTCCCATACCTGTAAAGCGGGAGGTTTCCACCCGATAAGTAACGTGCAATATTTAACCATAAATCGAGAAGTCCGAATGCTGATATATTCTATATTCTATATTCGCAGTGGTGAGAGCACTTGCCTCCCAACAATGTGGCCCGGGTTCGATTCTCAGACTCGGCGTCATGTGTGGGTTGAGTTTGTTGGTTTTCTACTCTGCATCGAGAGGTTTTTCTCCGGGTACTCCGGTTTTCCCCTCTCCTCAAAAACCAAAATTTGATTTGATTTGCGTTAACTTGTTAATTTCACTTTACAGCGTCCCCGATTAGTGCTCTAAGTCCTTTTCTTTTTCTATATTGCGCATGGTCACGCAAAAGGTACATTACGCAACAGAGCGTTTTCACGTGACGTCACGGCAGCCACGTTGGTGTTCCAAAACAAAGAAATGGCGGCCATGATGGTGTACCAAACTAATCCTCCTCCAGGAATTGAACTCTATTCTTCCATGAACTATATTAGCGTTAATTAGTATTTTATGTTTCACATTATATGTATATACCTTCCTTCCACTATATCGCGCACAGGTTACGTGCCATGCGCTCCATTTCGCTTTTTTTCTTATTGTAGCCTTCAGAACGTTTTACTGCAGCATCATAAAAAAATGATGATGATGATGATGATGATTATTATTATGATTATTATTATTATTATTATTATTATTATTATTATTATTATTATTATTATTGTTATTAATGTATTAGTTCTGTGTGGAAACATACGTTTAATCGTTTAGAAAGAAAACACACCTTTTGATTTTAATTTCATTAGTGTTGTGCCTGAATAACTTAAGAAGTACTTGCTGGTTCACTGTATCTCACTTACTTGTTGTGGTGTGGCAGTAACTCCTGTGCCAATTGCCCAAACAGGTTCATAAGCTATCACTACCTTACTCCAGTCTGCAACATTGTCTGTGAAAGACAGAAAAGCATAGGCAATTAACATCAATAATATTACGCAATATCATTGTTACACTGAATATTTGCATATTACTTTAGCCACTATAACAAGATTAATATTCCCTTCCAAATGTTTCAGGTTAAGTTCACATTTTTGGATCATTGTGATTGTGAACATTACTTTGGCAGTAAGAAAAGGAATGACAAAAAAATTCAAGAGTGAACAGGATTTAACCCATGACCTCAACGTTGAGCCATCCAGCCAAGTGGGAGCTTGTCATCGTGTCAGTGGATTATTTAAACAATAGAGGACGTTTTCCCTGTTTCCACAGCCTTATCTAAACACGAGAGGGAGTTGGGAGAATTTGAGACAGTTATGCAAACCCGAGACGCAGTCTTATTACATCGACGTCCAATACACCAAATCTGAGTCGGATCATCTATATCCTAGATCATACGAGTCTCGTGGAGTTGACCCGTCTTGGCTAATGTGGGTCGTGCCAACGGAAGTCAGGTCCCAGAAATGAACCTTCCTCTTTCTTAAAGCAGGCAGACGATCTTAAAGCAGGTATACGAACATGACAGATTCCGTTCCATCCGAGTCTGGTCGACTCGGCCTGTCTTTCCTAACACTGATCTGTCTCAACTAGAAGTCAAGTTGCAAGTGACAAAGACACGCATAGGGAGGGCAGAAAATTTCGACTGACGAACTCTATCAGATTGATTTGAGTTGACCTGCTGATCCAAGCCGACTGGACTTAATGCATCACCCAAATTCACCAGAAGTCAGGTTGCACAAAAGAGAAAGTAATAACATATAAACTATCCCTGTTCTTAAAGCAGGCACACAAACATGACAGTTTCTGTGCTATCCGAATCAGGTCAACCTGACCTGTCTTTATGACAACCCGACTCAATTCGATCATACTGCGTCAATCCAGCAACTCTTTCTACCATCACTTATCCCTTTTAAATTAATGTTCTAATCTATCGTAAACTTCCCTTAAACTGACATTGAAGAGATGGGTTGAGTTGACTTGACTCAGATGGACAACTTAACTTGACTTGACTCAATGGGACTGAGTCAATCCGCCAACTCTTTGTGCACTCCCTATTCCCCGCTCTCCTAAAACCGACTTCGCGTAAGATGCACCAAGAGATGGGTCAACTCAGATTGACAACCCAACTCTAGTCTATCTACCAACATTTTCTACCCTTCCTATTCACTGTTCTTACCGCATTTTCTAAGTCTCCCACAAACCAACTTCCCATAACACAGACTGACTCTTGAAGAGACAGGTCAAGTCAGCTCAACTCGGATTGACGGGTAGACACAAGTGGTCGATTGGATCAAGTCCACCAACCATGATCCAACTCAGATTGGGTGCATTGGATAACCCTCGCCTCTTAGTGACAGCCCTGTGAGTTGTATAGTACTCAGTCTCATCATTTAAAATCTCACATGAGTCATTTCTCAACTTTCAATTGGCCAAGTGGGAAAATACAATAATAACCTTTGTTTGTTCCCCAAATTTTGCATAAGCATTGTTTCCTGTTTCTCCTGGGACTTGCAATGGTTCCAAGAGAAAACTTATTCAAAATTTTCGTGGAGAAACAAAGAGTATTATGGTATTTTTTACTCCGGCTAATGTAGATGGTATATAACAAACCAGCAATGGCTTTGATTTGTCGTGAAACTACTTCCATTGTTTTTCCTGCTTCTCTTTCAGACAGAAGTTCTCCAATACAAGCTATCACTTTCAAGCCCTCAGAGAGTGCATGGGCAACCTTCTCTCCAATCAACTAGGAAAAAAGTAACAAGGAAGGAATTAGGGATAGTTCACAAAATACCCATGGTACATTCCTCAGATTTTTCAGCTCTGATATCTCCACAGATACTGCAGTATGGCCTAAAACCCTAAAACATTATCAAGCAACCCTCCCCATAGTCTCAGGTTTTTTCATTAAGCTCTTGTCAAAACACAGAGGTTGAAATAAAATAAGAAACCTCTTGTTTTTAAGTCAAGAGTTTCCAGTCAAAACTGAGTGCTCACCCCATGTTCCTTTCAAACATTTGCTTGTGTTGCCTTGTTCCCCAAATTAAGTCCAATCTTATCCTCAGCTTTTTGATCCCTAAAACGGTTTATGTTCCCTGTTTCTCCAGAATGTTTTGTCCGTGAACTGTCCCCCAGTTCAAATTAGACATGTTCCCTTGTTCCCCAAAACCTCTGAGAGACCCTCAATGATAACATCACTCTCGAGTTTACTATTCAGAATGTCTCACCTCATCAGGCTCCTTGAAAATATTTCTTCTCTCTGAGTGCCCCAGAATGACCCACTCACAACCAACATCTTTAATCATTGCAGGACTGAATAACAGAACAGAAATACACCTTTCACTCTGAAAAGGGATAAAGATGACTCTACTGATACAGTCAAAGTACAGTAATCAATATCCAACAATTTATCCAGTACACCCAATTGTAAGTCAACAGTCCCCATAACTGCAAAATTTGACTCAGCACATCAAATAAATGGGAGGATGGAGTCAAGACTGGGAGGATGAGTTTATGAAGTTTTAAGTTACAAAAATGAGCTGCTAACTTTACGAATCTTTCAAGACATAAAATACATTAATGAACATCACTCACATGTGACGACGTGTTAAGGAAAAAGGGTCAAGCAAAGAGTACAATAATATTATTATTCAAAACTTAGAACTCTTTTTTCCTATTGCTTTTTTAATACCTGAACATGTGGGCAATACTTATGTTGCAAGGGAAATCACACGAGCCCTTCACTGCAAAACTGTATAATTATTGTGTAAGCTAAACACAAATATATATATATAGTATCTACGACATGTCATAAAGTTGAATTAGACAGAAGGAATTCCATTGCTAATTATAAGGAGGCTCAAAAGGGGTTTTAGCTGAGAATGCACCTGTAAGAGACAGAATACTTCAGCTGCTTGCACCATTTCATGATTCAAAATGGGTAACAGGAAATCTATAACTTTACCACTGATTTCGCTCACTTTTCTTCTAATTAACCGTATAAAATTATAGATGGAATATATACCTCTCACTAACCGAGTTTGAGGTCCATAGTTTTTTCCTGCTGATTTATGGCCTGCACACTTTGCACTTGGGCCATAACTCAATGGAAAAAATGAAGACTGTAACTTTCAGTACCAAATAATATATCTCTGAGGTAATCAGGAGTGTGGGAAAGGAAGCTAGTTTACCTGATGTGGTAATGAGTCAAAAGAAAGCTCTAACCATAACCAACAAGCTACAATTTTCCTTCAACTATTTTTGGGAGAATATGTTTAAAATAAAATTCTGGTAAGATAGGGATGTTTGCTACCCACGTTTCACCCCTTTCTATTTTTAAAATAGCTACATCCCTCGTTGTCTAAGCTACAAATACAACACAACAATACTTGATGCCAGTATACATGGTCTTTCTTTAAGGCATATAGCTGTTTCCATTTTCATTTATTCTCCAGGCGATATGCTGTTGATTCAACTGCCTCTACTATTGTGAGGTTTCTAGCTGTGAATGGGCACTTTTGCCTCAAGAACCGTGTCATCATCAACAATCTTAGCAGGGAAAGCACCAAGGGTCCAGAATAATGCAACCAAATTCCAGTTTCTTTAACTGCTTTCCCAGTTGTGAGGGTGAATGCTTCAAGTGCATTCTACTCATTGTTCACTCTTCATTGAACTGCCTTCACCTTTGACAAGTCATACTCCCAAGAAGAAGTTTTAGCAGCAAAAGAGCAATTCTCTTTGCTTTGAGGACAGAGCCTAAGTTACTGGCTGCAAGACAGCCCCTTCTTGCCAAAAGCCAGGTAGGGTTGTCTCTCTGACCTACAGTCAATTTACTGATTTGAAGTTTTTCTGCTGCTTGTATTATGTAACGCCTAATCAAGCAGTCCAGCTGTTGTTCATGTCCTACTGCTTGAAGAAACTCATCAGAAGAAATTATCTCCTCTATGGTTGGAATGGGAAGCTTCTTGGCAACAGGTGGCTCAGGGCTGAGAAGCCAGCAAAGTCTAGTGAACATCCCATAATCCTTCAAATCTTTGTACAATGTGAAGCAATCAGCTTCTGTTGGCTTTCTCGACAAAGCAGAATACTTTTTTGGCAAGGGGAAACATTTCTGTAACCACTTGAATGGAAAAAGGAAGAATTTTACTTTCTCTTTCTCCACTGGCATTCAACATCTGTTTGGCTAACGTTGTGAATACAGTGAATAAAGAGGGCAGCTGCGTGACTGCATTTAAAGTGTCCTCTCGGACACTCGCACTTGGTCAATTTTATTTCATATTCCTCATCCAAGTAAATCTGCAAGGATGAAGATAATTTAGTACGACAGGTAAGAATCTTATCCGCAAAATGATGATCTAGTACTTCAGTGATCTAAGATGACCTGAGTTTAACAGCAAATATTTCTTTGCACTCACTGTGACCAGCTGATAAGTAAATGCTTCTATGTGATCTGACCGAAAGTGGTTTTCTCACTTTTTGATCGAATACTTTTCTTCTGAGAAGAAGGAAAGCAGCAAAGTAATGGATTTTGACTTCAATGACATGGAGGCTAAGTAGATAACATCAAGGTTTTTTTAGCCTTCATACACTAACTTGTAAAATGAGGCTAGTTAGGCTAATTAACACAAAGACAAAAGAATAATTTGTTGGCAGTCATTCTCTCTTTCTCTTTCTCTCTGCTCCTCTGAGGCGCTCATGGGCGGTCCCAACGGTGCAAGCAGTTGACCTCCACGCGCTACCAGGCTTCGCAATCCTGAGTCAATGGTCGTATTTTGTGAGGAAAGGGGGGATTTTCTGGGTTGACTAGCTTAGCAGCATATTCATGGAATGAACTTTACGTCCACCGGGTCTTGGTTTGCCATGTGTCGGATGGAACAGAACGTATTTAGAAATCACCGTAGACAATGGCTCAGGAATCCGATCTGGCAGGCTTTAACTGATTGGGAAAGGGGGACTGTTCCCGTTCTATCACAGATCTCCTCGTTTCTAACATGATCTCTATGCGAGACACGAAGTATGATTCTAAGGCACGACGTTTGGAAGGAGTCAAGTTGACAACAGAGGTCAGATGTTAGGACCCAAGACTCACAACCATATAAAAGCACACTCAAATTTGACGCTTTGAACAGTTGCACCTTTTGTTGGAGTGATTCAGGAGACTTCCAAACACAATCCAATATCCAAAATGCATTCCATACTATCACTTTTCCGGCACTTGATGTCATTTCCAGTTGACCAATGTACAAGCAAGATATTGAAAATCTTCAACGTTCTGGATATCCTCTCCATTGAGCTGAAGACTCGAGTGGGGATATTGCAAGAAATAAGTTTGGTCTTTGTAATGTTTATGTGTAAACCGACTTCCTTGGCTGTCAGGCTGAGCAAGTTTAATTGACTTTGGACTTTTTCTAAGGATTCTTCCAGTTCTACCATGTCTTCTGCAAAGTCAAGGTCGCTGACCTTCTCCGCGGGATGTCGCCGTGATTGGAGAGGGACCATAGTGAAGCCTAGTTCTTCATTGTCACATTTACAGAGTACCCAGTCTAGTACAGTGACAAATAGAAAAGGAGCTAAGGTGTCTCCT
>NC_090888.1:37579156-37584156 GCF_036669925.1 Montipora capricornis | reverse complement strand
AATACCCTCCCTGGTCAGAGTTTTTCTCTGTCCTTGAGTGGGCCTATTTCCATTGGTAGGGCGAAACGCTCACATGGCTCATATGGGGTAGAAACCTAGCACTTAACATTACACTCTAATCATTTAAGTATAAGCACTCATTTGATTAGTGCTGATAAAGAGCATTTAAGTCTATACACCCATTTCAAAAATGGT
This sequence comes from Montipora capricornis, assembly GCF_036669925.1. Taxonomy (NCBI): domain Eukaryota; kingdom Metazoa; phylum Cnidaria; class Anthozoa; order Scleractinia; family Acroporidae; genus Montipora; species Montipora capricornis. Next base: position 37,583,961 of record NC_090888.1, on the reverse strand, counting down.
TAGCTTTCAAAAACTGTGAGTTACGATCAGTCTACAGTCTGCAAGTGTCAGACACTGCATTCTAGGTAAAGGATTGGCATCCATTGTAGTGATTGGAGTAACTTATTTGAAGTGAATGTTGGTTCCGGGTTATTGGAAGTAAAGCATTCTTTCACGTGTATGGTAAAGGGGTTAGGATGTAAAAATGTGGTGCTGTGTCGGTGGGAAAGTGAAATAAAGCAAAGGGTTTATCAAGGGAGTTGATATGGCAAACTAAACATTGTAAAGAAATTTTAAAGCTGAGGTTTTGGGGCTGAACAATCTGCGTGCCATGACAATTTCGCATTTAAGTGTAAGCACACATTTCAAATAAGCACTGATAAACAGTCTTTTTTATGTCTAAGCACCTACTTTAAAATGGTTAGCTTTCAATAACTGTGTGACTTGCATGTTGAATAGCATAGCTCGCCCTGTTGGCTTGCATGACTCGAAGCCATGGATCGCATGGCTTGCTGGCTCTCACATTGTCGTCACTCTGATGTTTTGAGTGTTAGCCCTTCCTCAGAGCTAAAGCCTTTTTTGTCTTTCACATAACTTAGGACTAGTTTTTGTAACGAAAAAAACAGTGATATTCTTTATTTTAATGAGTCATTTGGCAATAATTATAACTTGTTTATTACAAAATTTGTCTCGCAGATTTTCAAGTAACAAGAGCAGTATATACAACTACCGGAAAGTAACCACATTACAATAACATTACAATGTTACTATTATTTTGTACCGTTACAATACTGAAGTTCAATTTATCAGGAAATGAAATTACTCATTTTGCAAAACGGCGTGTTAACAAGCTGATGTAAAGGAAATTCCTTTGGAAAAATTGAAAGTAACATTTTTAGTAGCACGGCAAAGATCTACTCTTGAAGGAGATATAAGTGATTGGATTTTTCTAAATTTGGTCACTACTTGTGCAGAATGGTTTTTCAATATGAGTTATTTTTCATAAAAGCAAGTACTGTTGGGGTATAATCCATTACCTTTCACCAGAGGAATGTTGGAGCTGCCACTGATTGGTGGGCATTTTCTATACATGGAATAAGCACATTTTGACTAGTGTGTTAACAACTTTCTGGCTGATTTGTGCATAATTTCTTGAGCCACTTTTTCATACTTGTGTCTTCTGTGAGAAATTAGACTGTGTGGGTCAAGATTTGAAACAGTTTCCATTTTGAGACTACTTTCTTGTTGTTTCCTGTGAAGAGTTTGCCGTTGCTGTAAGCCATGTCTTTTGAGTTATCATCTGATGTTCCCATTAATTTTGTGACTTGTTTCGGCTTAGATCGATCCTCCTTTCCTGAAAGGCAGAGTTGCTTCTATTTTTTCTTTCAAAAATGTTTGGCCTTGTTGTAAAAATCACATTAGAAATAACAATTTATTTCTGAGTCTTTTCAATTCCTCTATTTCTCTATAGAAATATATTTCATTAACACTATTGCGTTGGCGTGAGTCTGCCATTTTATCACTTGATATATTTACCACCAGTGGCTCTGGTGTCTAAATGTGAATAAATTAAAGTTTGGACCAAGACTGGCCTTGGATGAATAATAAAATATTTAACAATAAGATCTTTTAGATCTTATAACCACGCCACGTAGTGCACATTCCAAAGCAGTCCTTGACGATCCATTGATTACTGTAGCCAGAAAAAAAAATGACTCAGGCAATGTCAATGAAAACTTATGACTGAAGCAATGTCCGTGGTTAAATTACCTTCCTACTGTAGGTATATTTATTTCTTACTGTTTTCATAATAACCAGCACTAGGACAGGTGACAATATTTCAGGCCATAGAACCCTAGGAAACTACACACTTACACATAGTTGGCCGGGAGCGTTATCCCCCACCCACCCCCAGAACTTTGCTTTTGTGACTGAACGTTTCTCTTTTTGCCGAACATTGAAGCTTTGCATGACGTATTAAATATCTTGCAATCAATCAAAAATTCACGACTGAAAGTATTCCACAAATACACCAAAAAGCTGGTCAAAAAGCGTTTTATCAGCGACATTCCAATTTCATACAGATACATGTATGATTACCCAAACTATCTAAGGACAGAATGTTACCTTGAAACCAATTCGAGCCTCCTTCAGTCCCAAAAGTTACAGTTGTGTTGTGTGACATTTTGTTTCGTGAACATGAATTTTCAAAGCGTAAATCAATCATAAATGTTGACAGCTATTACGGAAGTTTATTGTAAAACAAATCAAAGGTCGTTTTGGTCAACTAAGACCAAGGTTCACAAGTCTCACACTGATCTTGTGGTGAAATAAATCTTGAGTGTAAAAGAATTAAAAGTAAAATGTGAAGTTTGCGAAGCATAGCCTGTGACTCTTGACATTCGCAACACCTATAACAACACTTTACTGCTGATAATTTTTAGAAGTCAGGACTCAGTTGTTTGAAGGGTGGATAGTGCTATCCACTGGATAACTCAATTGGTTTTGCTAGTGTTTATCAGCTGGATAGTGATTTATCCGGTAGATAGCGTTATCCACCTTTTGAACAACCGAGGCCAGGTCAACAAGAAACAGCCATACCTTATTTCTCCTGTGAATGCTCCTTTGGCCACTTTAAAGCAATTCTGAGCTGACACACCAACTTCTGGCTTGACTAAAGTTCGCACATAATCTAAATAAATTGTCGGTGGGGCCACCACGACTTCTGTTACAAAAAAAAACATGGATGGATACGTTGGAATGGGAAAAGAGTAGTTGTTGGAAAGACCACTAATAATGACACTGTTGCTTTATTACTTTTGCAAATTTGCAAAATATAAGTTTTACTTTGCACTTAACTCTATTTCAATTCATTGCCTATAATTCAAGGTTGAAAAGGGTATTTCACCCTTTGCAATATTAAAAGGTAACTTAGAGCTTACTGTAAATATTGGGACCAACATATGGGATTGCCATCTGTGGCAATCTTTTTGCACAAACCTGTGCTGGAACTCAGATCTCCTTCGGCCAAAACCTTTATGATTCCGTCTATACTTGATTTGCTTCCGTTCATTTTCCAATTGCCACCCACAAAAAATTTTCTGTCCATTTTGCACCTCTTTGCTGGGAAGCTTTACAATCGTACAAAATGGCGACCAGCAAAGTTGCCTCAGAGTCCTGGAGAGCAGTCATTCCCAGTTCCCAATAAGGCGGTGTCACAGTGATATGGGCTTCCCGTACCCAAAACGCAGGGAAGCCCAAAACACTGACTGCTTTAATGTGGCTTTCAAGTACTTGACTGGGGCAAGGAGAGAGATTGCCAATCACACATTTTTCGGCTAAATAGTGTAGATATATGTTATAATTTGGAGCGATTCCAGAATACCCGGCATAAATCTGTTGGTACGGCACTCCCCAGGGGCACCCAACGAATCTGTTCCTCACTTTATCTGTTCCGAGAGGAATCTTGCTGGCTGGCAAAAATACAGGTGTTTCGATTAGCTGGCTGGGAAATTTTGCTATTGAGAGAGGTTTTGCCTGGGAATTACTGACTTTTTCTAGCATTTCAACCCGAGCTGGCTGTAGAAACTCTGAAGACTGAGGACGACTTAAAAAAAAAAAAAAAAAGGACTCCTTCCCTCTCCCAGAGAGTAGTCACAAACATACGACGGCAGGTCAGAGTGATTGCGCTTGCGGAAAAAACCTGTTTTGTCCCGGTTTTGTCGCTTTTGTTCCGTCGTTTTGGATCGAGGGATTTGAAAGCGCGCGGAATTCCTGGCTGGGAAATAAATTTGATCGGCTGGCTGGGAAACCAACCAATTTTATCTAGCTGGCTGGGAAATTTCTTGTGTGTCTTGCTGGGAAAAAGGAACAGATAATGTTTTCCCAGCAACACTGAAAAACATCTGAAAATGCCTTAATAACATTTATTTTCATTAACTGGGGTATAATAATACATTTTACAACAAATTGGTCGTTGGGTGCCCCTGACTCCCGCAGTCGTGAACTAAGTGGAATTCAGCGAGTGTATAACTATTGTTCCTGCAGTCCCGCACTCCTGCAGTTGAAAGCCAAGAAATTCAAGGTTGTGTAACTAGTGCTCCGCAGACCCGCAGTCTCGCAGTTGAATTAACTAAGTTGAATTCAGCGACTGTACAACTATTGCTCCCGCAGTCCCTCAGTCAAAAACTAAGTCCATGACTGATGAAGGGCATGACTGATGAAGATATTTTAGCAAGAGCGGGGTGGATGCCTCTTGAATATTTTTATAAATTTCGTATTTTAATGATTACTCATAAGGCTTTTTATAATTTAGGTTTAGAGGAAATAAATTCATTAGTTGTTAGGACCTGTAAGAGCTATAATCTTAGGAAATCTTTAAATATTTTAGTTAATAGACTTAACACTGAGCTCGGTCGTAATTCCTTTGTACACAGGGCTGCAATCGCCTGGAATTCCCTGTCTGATAGTGTAAGATCTTTTTCTAATCAAACAGGCTTTAAAAATGGACTGAAGCAGTTAAAACATACTGTTATGAATATCACTTTTGAAAAAGACAGCTCAGTAGTTTATGTATGTATGTATGTATGTATGTATGTATGTATGTATGTATGTATGTATGTAAGTGTATTTAAGAGGGGTATAACTAGCCGGAAAGTTTTACTGGGCTTACTGCACCGAAAGAAACCCACTGGTAATAAAAATTCGCTCAAGAAAGGAGGGAAAGGGGAACTTGTAACCGCACGACATCGCTGTTAAACAACACTTCGAACGTTTTTTTGCTTGGCTGTCAACTAAAACTTTATTCAGGTGAGAAATGCCACAAA
>NC_090888.1:37564156-37574156 GCF_036669925.1 Montipora capricornis | reverse complement strand
TAAGGCCTGCAGGCTCCAGTGTTTTTCCTCTGTGTATGAGGAATGCCTCACGAGCCTTTCTGATGGAGTCCCGACTAGTGTGTAGTTGTTCGAGCGGTATAAGGATCATGTGATCCTCCGCGTGAAAGGCTCGTGAAAGGCATTCCTCATACACAGAGGAAAAACACTGGAGCCTGCAGGCCTTAACAGAAGAGATGAAATGTAATTTAGTTTAGCTACCTTTTAATTTTCTTTTGTTTTTTTCATCTTGTTATCATGTATTATTCTCTCTCCTCTTTTTTATGCATTTCCGTTTTTATAACACATCACGTAGCATTTTTATGTCATTTCCGGTAAATATAAAGATCTTGTTACTAGCATTTATCCATTCAATAAACCTGAAGAAGGCTGGTGTTGGCCAGCCGAAATATTGCAAGCAACAACGCCTATGTTCACGTTGTCTTGACCAACCTTTGCAGGATATTTTCTATCTCATTTTATTACTTAGCGCGCGCGCTCGTGTATGACGTGGCGTGTGCATTTGCGTGCGCAGTAAGGATGCGCAGAAACAATTGGCGCGAACGTCCTTAAAAGAAGCCACCAGCTCTTTCCTCGCACAATCACCTATCTTCTCCTGCGCAAAATTAAGATATGAAAAAATTATTTTCGTCAAAGGTCTGCCTACAGTGCATTTTTAAATTCCGTTCTTTTGGCAGTCTGGTCGTTTGTTTGTCACTTACACTTTTGTTTGTTCCACGTTTGCCCTAGTAAAATTACCGATTGCCGTAACACGTTGGAAATCGGACTGGACTAGCTCCTGTGTATTAACATGTTTTTATTTATTTCTTTGATCGTGAGCGGGATATATCCTGAGAATCCTGCAATCTGATTGGTTCCGGGAGTGGGCAGTATTTTCTTATCTCCTGACCACGGTCATGGTAACCAATTACGGTAAGCGCAGAGTGAAGTTGCGAATTGAAAGAAATGGCTTCTTCTACATTTCGCCAAGTTTGTTGGCCGTTTGAAAGCGAAACTTCACACAATGTAAAAATATTCCTGACCAATTCATTTTATTGTACATTTGTTGACCCGTTGATGAGGTAACGTGTAAAATAAAAACATGACTTTTCCAGTTTTTTTTAATAGTTCCTCCTAAATTCTAAAAATAGAATTAAAAAAAAAAAATAAAATGTTATTCACCGGCCTTGGTCGGTCCGTATTGGGAAAAACTGTGCCCTCTGTCTCGAGTACGGCCCTCGGCCTGCAGCCTCGGGCCGTACTCGAGACCTCGGGCACAGTTTTTCCCAATACGGACCTCCCGACCGGTAAATAACATATATATCATTTAGAAATAAAAAAACGCGCCGAGTGCATTGTTGAATTAAATATAAGCCCGAGGAAATTTTTTTTTGACCACGAGGGAATGCCAAGAATGCTTACTAGCCGTAATTACTTCTCGAATGTTCTTAAAAATTCCCAAATGCTGACTAATATTACTCAACAATGCACGAACACAAATTATTTTTCAGGACTTACTTAAACGTCAAGTGATAAAATAAAATAAAATAATTAAAATGAAAATAGCATAGACAAAGAAATAAACAAGTCAATAGTCGAACTATGCTATCATGTTTCTATAAATCCACCTTTCACAAATCGATGTTTTACAAATCCACCTTTAACAAATCCATCTTTTACAAATCCGTGTTTTACAAATCCACCTTTTTACAAATCCATGTTTTACAAATCCAATCCAGTCTATATTTCACAATATGCCTGTGTTACTGCACTACCACACGCACGCAATGCGTACCGATTTTTTTCTCGTGGATTCGCAAATCAACTATGTTAGTGCCAAGTAAGCAGGTCCGAGGTGGTCGACGGACCTCCATGCGCTCCGTAAAATTTCAAAAGTTTCTCTAACTTCTTGACCGTTTTCTTGTCTACCTTGTTTTTCATTTTTTTATATTTATTAATTAATCGATGCAGCCTAGTGATGTTGTTAATGCTGTCTTTCATTATTTTCTTGCCATTCCTATTGTAATTTACTTACTTCTCGTAAATAAAGTTCTTACTGTTCAGTTTCTTTCTTTTTTTTTTTCATAATTGTTAATGTAAACACTGTTTATAACAATCCGTCCGAGCCTCGGATAGCATCATCATCGCTTAACTGCGGAGGATGAGCAAGACGGAAACATATTGTTACAAGTAAGACCTGCTGAGGTCTTACCAAATATGCGTGAACGTCAAAGTCGCATACACTAGTCAGGAAGCCCTTGGTCACGGTCCTGGAAGGTGAGAATTCTGTCATTTGAAACATCAGTGCAAGCTGGAACGTCGTGAACCTAGGGTAGACCATACAGGAAAAAACAACCTTTAACCTGTACCATTGAGAAAGCAACCGGATTTCCACCGGTGATCTCTGCAGTCCAATGCTCTACCCCACGTGCACTGAGCTATGCCCTCTTTATCTATAAGAAACCTTGTGTCTCCACTAGAGGTAAAATCACGTTACGTCACTGAACTGATGACCACCTGGGAGGAGCTAAGGTGAAACCCTTGAATGGGATCCAGTCACAACAGATGACATATCCCGTGGGCGCAGACGTACTTCCGGCAGTCCCAAATTCTGAAAGACTTTGACGAAAATAAACTATAGCTGGAAATATATCTGCGTCCGCGGGTTATGAATGACATGAGAAAATGAAATGCTTTTAAAGATTCAGGGTCAGAAATATTCGAAGTGAGCTATGATGGGATACCTCTACAATGGAAAACGGGAAAAAGAACAGACTTGGCAACGATTGCTCCAACGTGAGACGCGAACCTTCTGGAAGCGAAAGCTTCTTTATTTGAGCTTGCAAGAAAAAAAAATCATATTTCCTCAAATTGAAACTGTGGTCCTTGACAAAAGTATGACCATGTTGAATTGTTCGTTACCGATAATTTCTAGTGGAATTTATTTGATGTCCTCAAACGACAAAAATGTGCAAGGTTCATCATCTCTTTAGATGGAGGAGATCGAACTTTGTAAATTTGAATTTGCAATAAGAGCTAGGGGACTAAAGGAATGAAGTCTTCGACAACACATTGCAGAGAGACTACACAAACTCATGCAAAAAGATATGGAATATGTATTTACTTTCGTCGATGTTCATATTTTGATATCGCTACAATGAGCAGTATTTAAACAATCCTGTATATCCCGCACAGAATTAAATTGAAATCAGTTAATAAATTATGTAACATTATCTACTACATCCCGATGGGAACATTTCAGTTGATTCATGGAAAAGGCATTCAACAACCTATTAACAAAAAATTATATTTACAATTTTACATTTTAAATACGATCGGACGATCATAGCCTGCGAAAACAACAGGGTTATTTAATTTTACGAGGAATGCGTGTATTTTCTTTTGTAATTTAAAAGGACGAATGCAACAATGACTATTAAAAGTACTAACACAAGTCTCAGATAAAAACCAAATTTTCCGCTTTTTATCAGAGTTCTGAGGACAAACTTACACCGTGAAACCGCGTGTTACAGATACGCGATAAAGTTAAAATTCAAGCAGAAATTGTTGTCATTATAATTCCCGAATCTCCATGAAGAAGGGATGAATTGTACTGGATATCGTGCAATTTCGTATACTAATTGAAAGAGCTTTGCTGCCATGTCAGTAATATAGTAACTAATATCTTGTTTCGAGTAGTTCAACCTTCAGGCTCTGTTTTGGTCGGCCGATCGACGGCAATGAAGATTTTTTTCTTAAAAATACTATAAAATTTGACACCAAGACATTGGGCTATATTTTCCTTAGTAACAAAACAATTTGCTCGGTATACTACGGACACAACAGCACGAAAATAGAAAGCTTAAAAAAGTCATGACCAATGTATAAAAGTACTCCATACCAAAATAAGTCACTATTGACAGAAACCTAGTGTACTGTACATCAAATTCAATGCATTTCCATTGAGATTAAAATTCGTTAAAAAGCCTAAAATTTCACAACATCATAATCTGAGCGTTCCACCGATCAAGTGCTTGGAGGCCGCTAACAGTCTATACCGCTGACGCAAGTTGCGGGCACGGACGTGTTCATTGAGAATTTCCTCGGTGTGATTTGCCGGAAACCAACCTTGTGTTCCATCGCATAATCGCTCCCCGTGATACCACCCTGGTGGAGAAAAAAAGAACCAAAATTCACCGGTTACTAAGAAATAAATAAAAACCACTTGTCAATAAAACAAATTTGATTAGAAAATAACTGCATGAAATCAATGAAGAAAGCCAGAAATTCCCTCGATTTACATGGGAAAAATAACAAAAACAGTCAGATTGTTTTTCTGTAGTCTTAAGCCAAATAGTAATAAAACGACAAAGGGCAAGAGCATTCAAGAGCCTACTCTTTTCAGTTAAAGTTCAGTTAGGAGTTCAAGGCGATGAAATGGAGGTAAGAGAGAGATTTAGCATAGCGTTTCGGTGAAACGGGGAATTGTCATTAAAGCGTGAAATTCTCTTATTTTAACTTGTCTTCCTTCTGAAAGAAGCTGCTCGATATTTGAAGCAAACAGGCAAGAAATGGGCTCTTTTACATGATCCATTTTGTAAAAAAAAAAAAACACGCAAATTTAAGTCCGACGTTTGCCGTTTGCCATAATCGCGATGCTAAATCACTGTAATGCTTAAAGGGGCTAGGTCACGCTATTTTAGGTAACTTAATTTAATTTTGTTAATTATGAGCTCTAAACGTCAAATTGGTAGAGCAAGAGTCTTTCGTCTGCAAAATCACGGCCACATAACAACTGAGAATGATTTTCCAGCTGTGTAAATGATATTTTGATATTTTAGTTAATTCTATGACCATTCGATCAGTGCTGAAATTGCCTAAAATTGCGTGACCTAGCCCCTTTACGCTGAACTCCGAGCTGTAATAATATCGAGACCGGACTTAAATACCGGATATCAGTACAATAAAAGAAGTGCATGCATTTTCATTTTCACCATTGTACTCACCATCGGGGAGTTTCTTCAACACATTGATCACATCTCCTTCGTAAAGTGAAAGCTCGTCAGGCTGCTGAGCGCTGTAGTTGTGAAGGGCGGTCACTTGAGGACAGTCTACAAACCAATCATAAACTTGGATTAAAAATCCTGTTGGAAACGAGGGTAACAACATTATTCAATCACAATGTTTCGTTTTAATTTTTTTTTAGTAATCACTCCTTCCCTGAGGAAGAGAAGCTACAAGGAGGTGATCATAGCGAGAACGAAGCAGTATAGATTCAAACGTCGAAAATAGTTTGGCTAATATCAAGCTTCTTCACACGTCCTGATTGGCTGAAAAACTCCACTCTCATACACTACGTATTTTGGAATACCTACACTCGGATTATTTGCTAACAGCACCCTTTTCAGGCTACTGAATTACCGAAAACACAGTCTTTCTGCGTAAGACGTTACCCTAGAGAATCTGTAAATCTGTAAATCCTCACCGGTATAAGAACAAACAATAGCAGTAAAAGATACTCTTATTTTGCAGTTACACAAAACCGTTTACTAACGTTCAAACTTTAACATTGGATAAAATTACTCACTACCCACCCCAGGATGCATACACAGTTTCTCCTTCTTGTTCAGCGGCTGGAGGTTTGAACGCTTCAACCCAACGAGTCTTGTCCGTTCTAAAATGAAAGAAACACCACGGATCTTAAATACAGCAGTTTTTAGCGACAGAAGAGGGAACCTCCTTCAACTAACCATATCTTTATGGTTAACCTTAATGATCCTACAGTGGTGACATTGAGCGGTTACATTGTCTTCATCTTCACATTTCAGGCAAGTAAAAGAACACACTACATCCTTCGAAAAGAGTGGGACATGGAGAGCTGTTATGATGATTACCGGTATCCCTCAGAGGAAGGGCAACCCTCTAAAACATTAAAGATTGAAGAGGAAAAAACACTCTAAGAGGTCCATGTCACAGTTTATGTATACTACTGCTCGTAGCCAATAACGCCTTCCAATTTTTCGATTCATTGTTAGCAACCCCTCGATCATAATAGCACATCATGGTAAGTACAACGAACCATACAACAATGAGCTTAACCCAGCCAACCGTCATTTAATCTCTTCCCTAATTAGTTGCGCTGATCGATTGCTACCGTTTAGACGTAACTAAAGAGAGATACGTACTCGCTGTTCCCAGCCATTAAAAATTCTTTTGTCTTTCCGTAGGAGTTTTCAAGTAAAACCAATCTGAAGACGTGATCCACGTTCATTTCACACTCGACGGGTGTTTCGACAACTTGTGTCATGTTTCGTGTGGCGTAATCCAAGACTTGGAAACGGTTTTCACTGGGAAAAAAAAGTAGCAAAGGAACTGAAAACTCGGTTCTACTACAACTGCAATATTGATGACTGTGCCGTCAAAACGGACTATCTTTTTGTTTGCCCGGCCATTAACGAATGCATCTGCCCAACAACCAGTACTTCTTTAATGTCCTTCTTTGCCTTGACTCTTTCGAAAAGTACTTCTAAGAGGTTTTTTCATTTTGTTACTGCTTCGCCTTTGAAAAGTCCTCTCATATTGTGGCTTTGAGTGCTTTAAATCAAGAACGAAAGACCAGACCGACATTGAACTGGAAATTGCACAATCAGCTTTTGCTGAATTAAGCCAGTTGTCTTGCGTTTAAGCCACTAAAACTATAAATAAATATATTAATACACGCTGGCGTTGGTCGGGTCGTATCGTTCATAAGGACTAAGACCTTCTGCGCCGTTCTTCCCCCAATGCCTTTCCCAGCCGGTGAATAACATCTGTATGGATATTAAATTACAATTGATCCTGTAAATCTAGCTTAGATCTTAGGGATGGCGATATCCATCAAAATCGTCTTGCATTTAGGGTCAATCCTTGGCATATTAGGATTTGCACAGTGTATTCATTTGCCAGGACAAGTTCTAAAGCTAGCCTGCACAAAGTCTGTCCGTGCGTCGAATGGCGCGCGGTCAACAGCCAATTGCCCAGCTTTTGACCGCGCGCCATTCGACGCAAGGCGAGCCTGTGTGCAGGATACTTCAGAGCTAAGATATCCTATATTGGAGGTAATGCATTGACATGGAAAACCAAACATAAAGGATTCTCTCGTACCTTTTCTTTTTGGTTAACAGCAGCAGATCATTGAAAAGGAACATGTACATTGCTTTGTATTTGGGTCTCAGTTTCTTCAGTGGGCTTTTGGAGTCCTCTATAATTTGCATAATATCGCCCCGTCTCAGTAAATACCGAGAAGGTGTCGCCAAAGCAAGAGGCTACAAAAAGATAGACTTAAGTTAATGTTATTATGTATCAATCTATTTTAAAAACTCGCACTTCCAGTACTTTGTATTATTTGTAAGGCAAACACCAGGTGCCTACGCCCAAGATTATGAAAACATAAAACTCAGTGGAGCATGGAAAAAATTGCTACAACGGTTTGCGTGAAACACCACCAGTTGGTATTACAAGGGTCAATTTTCTATCCCCATACTACTATACATTACGTACGGTCTTTATTTCGTTAACCGGACGTTTCTTATTCTAGGGAATCATCCAATTGTTGAACAATTCGATTGTTCCGCGAGAAAGGGCTAAATAAAAGACTACACTAAAATAAGTGGGGCAGTGATGCAAAATCTAATGATTTTCGGGAAACTTTTCCATACCTTTGTTTTGAATTCAACTTGTGTTTGCAGAACACATATTTCTTCCATCCGTTCCATTTTTCTTGCTCCTTCATTACAGTCATTGACAAGCTGTAAAAGCCCGAACAAACGATAAAGGTTAGACGATATGTAAGTACGTACGATCCGTTGCGTGACCAAACGTTCCACCATTTGGCCTCCTCGTTTATGGATCATGTTTGATACAGCATTAAGCATTGGAACCAACAATTTGTTTCTCCAGAATGTATAAATTTCTGTTCCTTTGGTCAATCTCAACAAACGTGTTACATACCAACAGGTGCATTGTGACTTCTGCTAATAAAGTCGTTACCAGAGACATTCTGAAATAATTGTTTGGACGCCAATTACGTTTAGAAAATGGGAGCGAGCGATGATGTTGTAACTACAAACCTTAACGTTTGCCTTTTCACAAAAAAACAAAAACAACAACAAAAAAAAACAAAGAACGAAAAGTCAAGGTCAATCGTTCGTCTGTAATTAGAACGTTACGCCCTCCGCTTGTTATTTGACGAGGGGTCACATCCGCCTCTATATTACCGGCCTAGTATCAGGGTGAAGTCTTAATATCTGGTGATAATTTGGCGTATCTTCGGAGGCTAGTTCGCGTACGATATTGCTGAAATAACCGCTGTTCGTCGCCTTCTAGTCTCTTCTGTTTTTGGTCTCCCTTTAAAAAACGGAACTTTCCATGAACTCTTTTCTTAAGCTTCAATCTCCGCAGATCATCTGGCAAAGCGCGTTGTTATGCCAGTGCCGGTTTATTTTAGCGAATTGCTTTGGTTTTGCATCAACTTCACTCAGTGATTGGTTCAAAGTGCTCGCGCCACTTTTTCAACCAATCAGAAGTTAAACCAAAACCAATCGTGGCTCGCGCGTGCACATTTTCCCGCCTTTTGTGTCGGCTACTTGTAATTAATTCGAGTTTTGCTTGGTTTACTGGATTGTCTCCGTCCTTTTTCATTGGCCAAAGTAATTACTTTGGTTTTGGTTTTACGACACTCATTTGAAAACCGCTCTAATAATAATAATAATAATAATAATAATAATAATAATAATAATAATAATAATAATAATAATACCGTCCAACATGACGGCCGTTTACAAAGTACATCTTTGATATTGGACAACCATGTTATGATCAATTGACAACTGTCAAGCGAGGAATCCGCTGACCAGTATCACGTGACCATATCACGGACTTACGTTTAGAGCTCATTGAAGACAGCTTTTTTTAGTTGACCGCTGACCAGGTACTGGTTTTGGATTGGATCGAAGGGTCAATCCAGGTAAACTTTTTGTAATCAGGACACCTAAACATAAACTATTGTAGGCTTAATATTTCGCGCGCTTTGAGGCTCGACGGGGCTACACGGCCATACTACGTCGTCTAAAGCTCTTAACAGTCGACGCTTTTCGTGTTCAGGTGGAAAACGGTTTGAAAAATAATTTTTTTCCTGCATTTCTCACCGGTTTTAATCCAAAGATGATTCCGAATGCTGACTTCCGATCGAAAGTTATTTGGTACTCCCATTTTTAAAGGAAACTGCATGGCGGTACGCTCTTCTTGTAAAGTTCCTATGTTAGGGGATATTTATTATTTTTCCACCTCTTCTTTTTCAGTTTTAACCCGTTTTAGATTGTTTTGTTTGGTTTTTTTAATTTGATTCCTTTTCCGTCAAGGCTAAAAAAAAAAAATCAAAATTGCTTTATCCCGTAAATTCGTTGTTTAAGTAAGGCCAGTGAAAATAAATAACCCGGGGGCTAAATCTGTATATTAGTGATACGGCACAAGACGCAAGGGAGGTGAAGCCCTGTTGGACGGGGTTCATGATTAGGGAGTTTAAGAAACAATTACGGCTACGGCAACGACAACGCCATATGAAGCAGTAAGATTATTGGTTAAAAGAGGAAAAAATGATGGTGCTGCACACATTTTTGTACATTTCTGTCCCGTACTCGTCAAATCAACAACGTAAAATGACCAATTTTCAGGTTTTGACGACAACGTGGACAAATAACAGTGAATCTTTCCTTGTCTGTGTTTGCTTCAAATCCGTAGTACGTACCAATCAGGTTATAGCATACTTCGCCTATATTGTACAACATAGACAAGATGAAAATATCGTGAAACACTTAGAATTGCTCAAACTAATAGTTTTAGGTGACATCTTCATCGCCGCAGCCGTCGTGGTTTCTTAAACTCCCTAATACCTAAAGATGGATGACCGTCCGGTGGAAGTTACGCTGTTCGGTTATTGATATCCCACACAATTGATATTGCATTA
>NC_090888.1:37554156-37559156 GCF_036669925.1 Montipora capricornis | reverse complement strand
CACTAGAATGATTCATTCCTTGAAAATAATTACTTTTTATTTCAAGGTTAAACTAACCTCTTGCCGTTTGCGTTCTTCTGGTTTTATGGAGTCTAAAATTCCACTAGCTTTTACCTTAAAGATAGAAAGGGAAATTAACAAATGAAACAGTTTTCAACCCTCATCACTTTGCACATGTGCTAGTGTATACAATAATGTTCTTATTTCCTTTTCTGCTGCACAAAAATTTATAATCGATTTTATAAAATTGCCAATCTTGGACATTGCGTCGTAACTGACTGCTTCACTCAATCTGAGTTATCAGTTTAATTTTAAATACCATATGACTTTATGATGGAAACTAATTGCACTGGTTGTTTGTAAAATCTAAAATGCACATGACTGGAACTGAGTGTTAATATTATATTCTGTGTACTGTGCATAATATCTGGCATATTGTGATTTGGAAACCATGTCAAATTGCACCCTTTGAATGGGAAACCCTACTGGTAAAGTCTTGTTGTAAGCAACATTGCTCTCTGGAGTCCTGAGAATAAGGCATATTTCCCTCTGTCCTTCTTTGCCACAAATATATTATGTGGAACTTTTTGTCAGACAAAGGTTGGGAGGAAATACATCTGCATTAGCAAGCTGGATTTCTTGTTCTGTACCTCAGGCAATTCAGACCAAAGGACCCTCATATTCCTCAAAGTCCCTTTTGCCAGCTCTTCCAGAAAAGCCTCATCACCCAGTGATGTGTTGCTGCTCAGTCTCTGGCGACTGATGCTCCTCTCACGGTTAAGAGTGCATCTGTTATAAACTTGATATAGAGGTTCTGTTGAATAACCATAACATTGGAGATAACTTGTACAAAAATATGCTACACAGATGGCTGGTAATTCCTTTAAAAGCCTGAGGCAAGCAAAAAAAAAGCACAATATAATTCTAATTAAGAACACTTTAGGACCAAAGAAACAATACTGTAAACTTCCATGTATAAGCCGCATCCGTAGATAAGCCGCACCCCGAATTTAGAAGCGCAGATTTTGGAAAAAAATGTAATACAATAAAGTTTGAAGTTCCAGTAACGTTCTATTGCTATAAACCAACAAGGACAAACAATCAAGGTTTCACCATAAAGTTGAAATTCCTTCGATATTGAAACAAAACGAACGAGTGCTTAGTAGCCAAGCTTTAAATGTGGGGAGGAGTCTGGGCCAGGGCCTGGGTATCATGACCACGTCTATAAAGTTGTACCCGCAATAGGCGAAAAAATTCATGCAGAACAGGAGCTTGATAATGCAGTCGACAAATTTGCCGAGAAGGTGGTCAAGGACAATGAAACAGTCGGCCATTTACCTTGCGAGTATTCGCGAATTTTGTGGTATTTTATCGCACGTGGCGGAAAGATATGCGTGGAAGTGACTGGCTGAAAAAGTCACTGCAAACAGCTGTGCGGAGGAATGGAGATTCCTTGTAGGCTGGTGTTTACTTGTTCGAGTAAAGCGAAAATTAATCATTTGAAAGAACTCTTGGAGAGCAAGATTCGCTAATAAACACTCGAAGACACAAACCACTCCTTTAGGAGCCACCACTCATTAAAAAGTCAATGAACAACAGCAACATGCTCTCAGTTTCTTTTATGTTTCTTTACTGAGATCTTAAGAAGTTGTATGAATATTAATTAGGTTTTTTAAAACTCCAAACACAGATGTATCCATGGATAAGCCGCACCCTTGATTAACAGTGTATGGCTTCAATTTTGTGAAAAAAAGTGCGGCTTATACATGGACGTTTACGGTATTATAATGTCATAGAGATAAAATCTGACCTTCGACATTGCTGTAGTTGTCATTATCTGCAAAATATAAAAGGATGAACAAGAAAATCACTGAGTGAGTCTACTTTCTCAATAGTCAAGATTAATTTATGTTAGTATAAATACACAGGTGATTATACAAAATTGCGCGCTCTCATTGGCTCGCTATCTTGGATTATCAGCCGATTGGGGAATGTTGTGACCACAGGAAATTTGGTATCTCTCAAATGCCCTTTTCTGCATTCTGAAGCACAAAATGGACATTCCAAAACATGACAATTTGCGAATTTATTAGTTGTCACAAGCTACATGTATATTAAGACTACTATCTAGACTTGATTTGAAATAAAGCCGAAGTGGCTCTTAACGATTCTGTAAAGGCACTGCACCAATGATACATTGTTGCTAAGAACCAGACAACACCTATGGAGCACACCCCACAAGACATTTGCAATAATTTTGAGAGACTACATGGAAAGTCTTAAACATCATGAAGAAATGTGTGGAGGGGAGGGGGGCAAAATGTTGCTTCAGCTTATTTTTGTTGTACCTGAAAAGAAGCTATCTTCTGTGGAATCAACAGCAGGCTGAAAGAAAATACCTAGAAAATCAGTACTTTTATAATCACTAGCAAAGAACTGCCATACATGGAAAAAAGTATCATTAATGACAATTGCTTACATGCATATCTTTAGTGAAATTGAGACCAAATTTTGGGAAAACAGGGACCAAGTGCAGGTCACATTATTACATTTGAACAGGGGCAGCAAGGTACAATGTACAGCTGTAGAACGCGAAGTTCACCGGTCACAGTTATGGTACAAACAAATCTTAGATATTGGAAGCTTCGTATAATTATAAGCAAAGGTTTCATAAGACATAAACAAGTAAAAATTAGCGATAGGACAGAACAATGTTTCTGTGATATCATGACACCATTTTCAAGTTCAAATGCATTGAGAAAAACCATCATAAAATTCGCTCAAGATTAACATGCTTCGTAATTGAATATGCAATGTCATGCAAATAGTTTTGCTTGAATTGAGTCCGACTGGACATTGCAATCTTATTCATGCACTTCTTGAGAATGGAGAAAAGCCTGTTAAGGTCTTTCAGGAGAATACAGTGTTTGCCAAATTATGGAAGAGAACTGTTTAGTGTGTTCAGCTGCACAATGGTGCAAGTGCCTGAGAGGGTAAAATTTAAGAATCCGATCCCACCAATGCGTTGGCCAACACGTCGGCCCACGCGTCGGCCAACACACCACCGACACACGACCGACAGTCAATTCAATAACAGTTCAATAAGGCCCAAATGAGTCACCGACACGCCACCGACGCACCACCAATGCACCACCGACGCACTACCGACGCATCTTATATGTTATAAGTTTAAACAGCGGCCAACGCGTCGGCCGACAGTCGCCTGACAGTCGGCCGACGCGTTGGCCGACGCGTTGGTGGGATCGGATTCTTAAATTTTACCAATGAGAGTATAGCCTAGTACATAACTTGCATCACACAAGTCACATTCAAATTTATAAACTATATGTTGTTGGTTAACAATTGGCCGTTGGTTCAATAAAATAAATTATTATAAAAATTTCTACATTCAAATACATGCAAAAAAAAAAAAAACTCTCTCAACTCAGTTTGCTTTGAAAAAGTAAAGCTGTAAAATTTTAGTGGCCTCCATATTTGGTCTGCTTTATGATTCACACCAAAGACCTAGGTGCACAGTGGAGGTTGTAACCAGTGTTCAAAATTAGTGGGTTGTAGGGTCATCTCAGATAACCAGAAAGTTTACCAAGCTGGAGAAAATAATATTATTACATAGGCAGCGCCAGACTCACTTGTCGGTTTTCAATTGTCAATATCCGATAGTAGAATTAAGTCAACAAAAATTAATTTGTTGCAGCTGAGCACTTCCCTGTGTTTGAATATCTGTGGCTTTTACAAAAAATTGTCAGATTGGAAAATGCAATAGACAATATCACAAACACTTGAGCGATGGAGACCAAAGAATCCGAAAATGCTTAACCTTAAACCCACACTTCCACAAAAACACCACAAGCACACACTTAGAACCAAGGGATACTCAAACTCCAATGCCATGTGATTGCATCACAACACAGCATGTATTTAAGTTAATGTTAGGGGGTTCCTAATAAGCAACCAACCATTTATCAGGGCAACCAAATATATGGGTTTAGTTGAAAAGCTTTTGAATCAGGGACAACCTGGAGATTACTGTAATAAAATTTGAGAACTGGTAATGTTCACGTCTCTTGACTGGTCAAAGTCTGGATACTAATTATTGAGGTATATGTGTTTTTTGCTGTAAGTTTACAAATAACAGTAACCTGTGACCTGTGGGTCTGAACCTGCCTTTTGTATGATGTGCTTTTCTTTATGTATTTGTTTTTTCTTCTTCAAAAAATGTTTTTGAGATGATGTCATAAAATCATTTATGATCCTCACAGTTATAGGAATTTAAGCAGTTGTGACACACCCTGAACGAAATCAATGCTTACACCTGAAAAGAAAAACAGTACACAATTCAAGCTTATAGCATTTCTTTTGGCTTCGACTACATACACACCTCTGAATAAATACTATCCATTTCTTCAAATTCCTTGCTGTGAGCTGGTGGCTCAGGAGGGGAAACATTTTCAGGGGGGACACAATAGTCATTTGATGAATCATCTGATGAGAATGAGCTTTGTGATGAAGCTAGAAAATGTACATACAACAATATGAGAATAAAAAACAAATCCCTTTCCTTTCTTTCTTTTAACATACAAGAATACAACAACAGGATTACTGTAAATATAGCAAGATTTTGCCAAGATGGATTGAATGAGTACGAAAAACAAATCAAATTTTGTGTAAAGTTTGTGTTTTGCAAAGGCAAACTGTAAAATCGCTTATTAAAGTTACCATCATCATCATCATCATCATGTTCATTTTCCTCAACATGCAGCTGTTGATATTCATGGTCATCACTATCATGGCCATCATCATCATCATTTTCTTCCAATGGTGGCTGACAATACTCATGTTCATCACTCTCAGAAGAATCAGATTGATCTGAACTCAAATCTGTGAAAACAAACAATATAAGAGTGTGCACTTAACAGCTGGGAAGTTTTAAGAAATTCTCTCTGCTTACTTATTTAAGGTCCTGTTCTATTATAATATGT
>NC_090888.1:37541656-37549156 GCF_036669925.1 Montipora capricornis | reverse complement strand
AAATCTCAGAAGCGCTTCAAATTTGAGTGTAATGTAGACCATATGATAGCCAATGAGAGTGCCGCACGAGTACGCCGTGTGATGTTTGCAGCCGCAAGGCGCCAGGTCACGCAAGCTTGGCTTGTTGGCACTTTAGTGACAGCTATAACTAGTTTTTATGAAATGGATGACAATTATAATAATGATCACAATGCAATATTATTGTTAGTCCCAGTTAACGAAATTGTGAGATGATTTTTCCCAACAGTTCCTTCGGAATACTAGGAAAAATTGGAGTGCACCATTCAAGATCAGAGATGGACTGCACTATGGAGAGTTTGCCTACACCCCATAATTATTATTGTGGACTTAAAGGTAGTTGAACCTTGCACATAGTTACAAATCTGTTAAAGCAAACTGACCTGGATTCTGAGGTTTCTCTTGTAAAGCTCCTGGTTTTGGATGAATTTTGGGTTTTGTTGATTCCCCTACTTTTGTAACTCCTCTCATAGCTTTGGTTTCTAATTTCTCTGACAAGGATGCTGACGGCTGATTTCGCATTGTTGGTCTTGGTGAAGAAAGTGGTGATGATCGAGGAGAAATACCATGAGGGGGAAATACACCAGCTTTCCCACTGCTGCCATCATGGAATGGAAACACTGACATTGTTGATAACTTTTGTGCTAAGGCAGCTACAGAGGACTGAGATGAATCATTTGCAGAAGGTGGAGGAGCTAATTCAGGAGCAGGCTTTTGAGGGAGACTAGGTTTACTTCCCACTGACATTTCAGTAGTGGCACTTTGTCCGGATAGTCCCTTTGGCAGTGATGGTAGAGGTTTCTTTGGAGGTAAAGGTCTTGATCTGTTACCTGATTCTACAATTCTGGGAGACAAATTAGGAGCCACAGTCTCTTCTTGTTTTGATGCAGCTGACTTACGAGGTAGCTGAGGGGATAGGTTGAGCCCCACACCACTGTTTTTCCGTGGGACAGGAGGTGACATTTTGCCTCCTGCATTAGTAATCTTGCAGCTGATAGGTGGGGAGTCTTGATCCGCTGCTCCATTTATTTTAGGAGAGACAGGTGGGTTGAAATCCCGTGTTGCTGCACTTCTTTTACGAGGAGATGGTGGTACTACTTTCTCTGCTCTGAAATTAGCAACATGAAAAAGAGACTGTTCGGAAGCAGGTATAAGATCTAAATCATGTAAAACAATAATATAGTTACATGTAGGAATCCCAAAAATTAATGTCTTTTCACTAAAAGTGCTTTGTTGGACAAAGAGGGGGCATTGTACTGGCCAAAAATGATATTTGGATTGATGGCAGAGTCTACACAAATATTTGCCTAGTACCAGATAGCTCAGGGTTTAACCTTGCACAGGAAAGCTAAAGAAGGGAATGAAGATACGTGTAGTGAAGATGTGTATACCTTTAGGAGGATGTAAAGGGTTTTCAGCTGAGCTTGCGAACAAAAGCCACACACACAATTCTAAAGCTGCTCACATCAGCTCATGATTGAAAATGGCTCACCGTGAATAATAAAAATACACTGTACTGCTGATTTCGCTCATCTTTCTTCTAATTCTTATATAGACAGAACATAAACACACATCTCCTATTCATGAAAACTACGAAAATTTTGCACAAACACTTACTGTAAAAACTTGAATGCATACATGTACATAAGCTGCATCTTTTCCGAAATATTGGGCTCAAAATCGTGGGTGCAGCTTATATACGAGACTACTGCTTTCAGGGGGAGTAAACTGGCTGGTATGGGGTCACAACTAACAGTAAAGACCTTCAGTAAATAAACATTTAAAATATTCTTCGACCAATCACTTCAACACTGATCTCTCCACCACCCTGTGCAAGAAAATACCATGCTATTTGAGAGAAGTCACAGGGCAACTGTCCGACTGTTTTGTTGCCCTTCATAACTTGCATGGCATGTTTCTCCGTAGGGTTGTTACAGTGCGTTAACTGAAACTGGGGCCACCCAGATAATGAAAACCAATCAGAGGGCAGAGACGAAACAACATTTTCAGATCCAGTGAATCAAATGTCTGGGTAAAAAAAGATGAAATCACTACTTGTTCGTTGATGCTTTAAGCCTGGTTTTTATCAGTGACGCAAGCACAAGCAAAAGCACAAGTCAGAGGGCTTGTTTTATCGTGAAAAAGGGGTTGATGCAGGCATAAGCACAATTGCAAGGATCAAAAATGTTCCTACTCGTTATGCTTCTGTTCGCTTGTGTTGCGTGATTACAAACGCAGCATAAGGAAAATTCTCTACGTCTAGCCAATTAAACCATTCGTTTCCCTAGATTCCCAGCGTCTCAGCATTTGAACAAAACGGTGGATGCTGTGGTTGACTTTGATGCTTATGTTGACGTTTGCTTTCGCTTGCATAATTATGCTTCTTATGCTTGTGCTTGCGTTGCTACTGAAAACCAGGCTTTAGTGAATATCAGTATGGACTCGGTTAGTGTAAATGATAAGTGCACGCCCTCAAATCAGCGGGTGACACATGCATAAATGCTGATCTTGTAACCCCCCTCACTTTTCCTGATTTTGCAACTGTTCTTGTTTATACTGTAAATCTCTGCTTCCAGGCAGTAAATGTTTTTCATTTTTTACATTGTTAAATTCAGCTGACTTCAAATCTTTGCCTTTGAAATTTGAAAAAATTCTGTAGGTGAAAAAAAAATTAGAGACATATTTAAAAACACTGATTTTGCTGTAACTAGCCAACAAATTTTGTTGAATTTCAAATATTTTAGAGATGGTTTCTAACATTATCTGGAAATGTTGTAAGGGAAGATTTCACTATCCTGTTCTTTTTCAAAAAAGATCATACATGTTGATTTTAAGGCTCATTTCCATACATGTAGTAACAGTATTTTGGAGGAAAATGTGATGTAAGAAATCTATGATGGGTTCTTAATACCCAGGCCAAATTTCGTCTTGATATGATTAACCTAACTCTAACTAAAAACAGGTTGAATATGTTTGTGTGAAAAAAGGAGAAACTATTTCAAGTCTCCTTAAGTCAATAGGTCCATAACTCAAAATTTGATTTCAAAACTGTAAGCTTGGGCACTGCTAAACTTAATCAGGGAAGAGATATCTTGTGGATGGACAACTGTATTTAAAGGGAACCTCTGCTAAAACATCAAAATAACTTTAAACCACAAAACGTAATGTTTACAATTGAAATTTCTCAAACTTTTTCCAATGTAAGCATTTGTATTTGAGAAAAATAAATTAAAAAAACACTTGTTTGGGCTTTCAAATTTCCCAGGCGCTGCCATCTTGAATAATTGTGACGTATCGTGGTTGCCCAATTGTTCCAGAACAAACGCTCTTTGTGTCAGAACAATAGGGCAACCACGACACGTCACAATTACTCAAGATGGCGGCGCCCCGGAGATTTGAAAGCCAAAAGAAGCTTTTTTGAAATTCATTTTCTCGGATACAAACACTTTCATTGGAAAAAAGTTTGAACAATTTCAATTGTTAACATTATGTTCTGTGCTTTGAAGTTATTTTGTTATTTTAGTGAAGGTTTCCTTTAAGGTCAGAAGATACCTATACGCCTATAAAGAAATAAGTTGATTATTACAAAATCCTGGGTCACCCTGTAACCAGTGATGAGTTTCTAATTGGTATTTTGAACCGCAATTATCTCAACACAATCCTTCTAATCAACCTTTAACTCATTACCTTGAAGTGGAAATTTTATCCTCTAAGCTCTCTTGAGGACTACAATTTGTACCGGTAGTTCTCATGTGTTCTTCTTTCAGACCATGTGAAGGTTCATACCTCTGTTCATCCTCTACTGAATTTGTGATAACTAAATTACTAGTTCCATCACTAGCATTGACCATCGCTTCACATTCAGTTTTCCCATCTTCTGCTATGCTGCTGGATTGGACAACTTTGTCACTTTTGTCTCTCATTAAAGGTCGTTTGTTTACCATTTCATGTAACTCAACATGGTCATTTTCATTGTTGTTACCAGGTTCAGATAATTTTATACTTGGAGCATTTGGGGGTGGTCTTCGAGGTTTTGGCAGCAAAACTGGCTTGGGCGGGAACTTGTCTGGTTTGTCATTCTGTATAACACTGTCTGGCTTAGGCTGACTTCTCTTTCGGGGTACTGGCCGTGGCTTGCTCAGGGCATGATGGATCACTGAGGATTTTGATGCTCCATCTTTCACTCCTTCCTCCATACCTATTAATGATAATGATAATGATACTACTACTACTACTACAAATATGTCTAGAATTACCCTTAATTAGATGCACACAGATTTCAATAAGCTTCACAAAGTGTCCCCTTGCTTTTGTCCCCAACTTCAACATCACCGGTGTACAAATAATGGTAATTTTTGCCCTTACATTATTATTGCAAATAAGTAGCAAAGGCTTAGCCTAAACAACACTTCATCTTGGATGGCAAAATTGGGCATGCATCTAATTAGGTGCATTTTTGGATGTAAGTGCAACACTACTACTACTACTACCAATAATAATAATAATAATAATAATAATAATAATATAATAACAATAATACCTAATAATGATAATAATACTAATAATAATAATAATAATAATAATAATAATAATAATAATTAATAACAATAATAGAGCGCTTTTCCATTGAGTGTCAAAACCAAAGTAATTACTTTGGCCAATCAAAAAGGACAGAGACAATCCGGTAAACCAATCAAAACTCAAAGTAATTACACGTAGCCGACCCAAAGCAAGGGAAAATGTGCATGCATAAGCCACAATTGGTTTTGGTTTCACTTCTGATTGGTTGAAAAAGTGGCGCAAGAACTTTGAACCAATCACTGAGTGAAGTAACCAAAGCAATTCCCTGATTACTTTTGAGACTCAACTGAAAACCACTCTAATAACAACAACAACAACAACAATAATTATGATAACACTAAATTTTTAACAATTATCAAAAAGATTTTATTGTCATCATCATTATGGCAACCACACTCAACAATACATGTAATTGAGGATACAACAAACCAAAAATATGTTGGTTTCTCATGACAGGAAAACCCAGCGGAAAACCTCCCAGAGCAAAGTACCAATGCATCAAACTTAACCTAAGTTAATGAAGGGGATAGTTTCTAAAGAAACTGTGGTGCTGCCTGAACCTAAGCTACACATTTATTTCAATATGCAGAGTCCAGGAAAACCTGGGAGACATTAGTGGCACCCCTGTTCCCCTAATAATCCATCAGGTTGCACTCTTAGAAAGGATTTTAGGCAACAGATTTTGTCTATTTAAAGCCAGGTCTACAAAATCTTGTTGAGGAGTTTTCTTACTCAAGTTCTCAGTCAGTTTTGTGACACAATAATTTTAAAAATTCAGTGTTGGGTTTACCGCAATAACTCAAATGCTTCAAATGCGTACAGATTTTAAACAACATGACAACAGAATAAACTTAACTAATCACACTTGTTTTAAATTTCTTAATTTGTAAACAGACATTTTTTATTTCACAGTTGACTATTAAAGTTCACTAACATGATTTACTGTGCTTAAAATCTAACAAGACAAAGTACATAGAACCAAAGAAATGACAGGTCTTACAAAATTGTTGGAAAACAATCTAACATATCATATTTAGCATTTTTCCATTTTTTTTCGTAAACGTCTGGGAAATTGTTTGTCCAATCAGACTAACTGCATGTCAGGTCAAACCTTGTCCCTGGCTTGACATTTTGGCAAGCTTATTGAAAAAAGGTACACGTAAACCCAGCAGTATCTATGAATTTCTTTGCAAGGACAGCCTTTAAAGTGTGCACGAGCTGTGGGCACTCACACAGCCACAGGTTACCTTCAAAACTTTTGGTTCAAGTACTATGAAGTCACTGGAAGCATTGCTACCTCAAGGATGGGATGCAAGTCCATCACAAGATTACCTCCATCAGTATGTCTTTTGTACACTGGGAGAGGCAGCAAGGACCAAAGTTTTTGTGTATAATCTTATTGAAAATAACACAGCGACAAAGCCAGGCCTCAAACCCCTAAACCTAGGCTCTGGAAGCTGGCAAACTGACCACTACACCACAATGCCTTAAAAGGAGCCATCTTTGACATCATTTCTTTAAAATCTACTTACAACTATTCACCTCAGTATCAGTGGCTAGTGGTGTAAATATTCACCATTAGTCACCTCCACTTCAGTGAATAGTTGCTATTACATTACTAAGAATTTTTTAGAACATACATGTATATCTAACTGTGGTCAACTAAATATAGCCACCTAAAATAGCAAAAGTACTTAAACTGTTCTCAAAAATTAAGTAACAATGCACAGTTTTCCAGTTGTCAAGACTACAAATCGATATTTACCAACAGTTCCATGGCTAGTCTATAGACTACAATTAACTCATCAATATCACTTGATATTTATATCTTTGTTTGGAGTTATCATTCACGTACTTGACTCGGTGAATTGTGCTGAACAGTGAATGTGATTTGTCCAACACTTTACTCCATAACAAACAACGGATGAACCAGAGAATGCCTTAACAAATTCTTCTGAGTAGACTGTATGAAGTTTTACTGCGAGTTACGGCAATAATTGTGAGACAATAATAAAAACAAAAACGAAATTGTATCGACACTGTTGTGTGCAACACGTCTTAAAAAACATGTAAGAGCGTGTGCATTGCAGAAATGAAAACGACGCCAACTGTCCATTACCATTAAATGAGTAGTTCGCATGATCGTAAACGAAAAAAGCTTAATTTGCATTGAAGTCGGACGATTTGCATGTTCACCGTACGTCGGAACGTCGAATTACAAGGTATCACTAAGAACTTATAAGCTTATTGTACGTGAGCTTAATACTTACGCCACTATTTTACAGGGCGCCTTTAATTCAAATTGGTACTATGCCGTAAAGATTAAACGAGGCTAGAAATGAGGGAAGAACTGGATTAATATTTTGAGCAAGAATTCGAACAGAAAAAACAACCATGCCATGTACATACATGGGATTTAACATTGACTCACCCAAAGTTAACCCTCATCTAAAACGATTCGCTTCACACTATACTGTACATTGAGATGGAAATTCTTCCGGTAGCTCAAGGCCTGGTGAGATTCATTCGCAATTGGCTAAGGCTTCCAGAGAACGACAACTGAGTCACTGTTTTTCTTCGCTCGCCAGCACCAAGGCATAAAATGCGCAGTTGACGACATAATAGATAGTGTACGCGCATTTCCGCAACACACTCGTTTGGAGACTGGGTAGGATTTTTTTTACCATTTTTTCATAAGCTAACATTCCTTTAGGATGAGATCACTGATCCAAGATCACTTAAATCACGGTGCATCAAAGGAACGGATGAATCCACTCTGGGAAAGGATTCGTCGGTTCCTTTGATGCCCCATGATCCAAGTGATCTTGGATCAGTGATCCTTTTTCGGATCATCCCAAAGGAACGAACCCCAACAATAAAGCAGAAGGCATCATCTCGAGA
>NC_090888.1:37529156-37534156 GCF_036669925.1 Montipora capricornis | reverse complement strand
TAAATGAAGTGGAAAACTGTGTTGAGGTGATAGGCACTGTACAGCTGATTCCATTTGGTTGTTTTTCTGGTTATTGCCTGTCAAATCATTTGTCGTATACCTTGTGGAAATTAATGTCACACTTCTAACTGCAAATAAATGGATGTTTGACAACGAACAGTAATATTTTACTTACAATCGCCTGTAAAGGTAAGTAAGTAAGTAAGTAAGTAAGTAAGTAAGTAAGTAAGTAGGTAAGTAACTTATTTACCCACATATTGCTAATGAGCATAAGCTCGTTTGAATATTGTATTTAAAGAAAAAAATAAAATAAAATAATACTACTAATGATAATGATAATGATAATGATGATGATAATAATAATAATAAGGAGTAGTGTGAGACGCGGTGAGGAGCGGACGTGTGTTTCTAGGCTCCGCCGTGTATTTCATCTTTTCGCTTAAATAATGCGACTCACTCTACTGTTTCGACTGCTTTTGTGGATTTACTACACTAGCGACATTACAACACCGAAACATCGGCGCCAGCACGCTCAAGTAGGAAGAAATACTTCGAGAGAAGTCTACGACATGAGTGATGTAACTAACCAACGTGGTCGCCGAACCAAGTGGACTGATAAGATGTGCGTGGATTTGCAAACATGTCAGATGAAAGCAGTTGAATTAAACAACTCTCCGGACTGTCCACTAAAACCTAATGGAAAAAAGGAAGGTAACATGAACCTAACTCTCAAGTTTTGGAACGAAATGGGCTACGAGTACTTGGGTTAAACTGCCCAAAATCTCCGGGACAAAATTGCACATATTGACAAGTCAACCAAAACAACCTCATCAAGAATTGCAAATGAGATCAGCAACCAGAATATCAATCAAGGAGCACCATACAAAGAAATCGCGAACAAAGGAACCCAAGTCCAGAAATAGATTTAGATGAACAGCACAAAGAAATCAAACAAAAAGCTTTGGAAACATACAACTACATCAAACAAGATGAAGGGAACTGGGAAAATCGAGATCTAAAAACATTCTCCAAGAAGCCAAATAATCTCCAACTAAAGCAATTGAATAAAATAGCATCGCAAACAACAACTCGAGATCCATCTCAAGACCCGGCTGGATGCCTCTGGGATTTGAACTGCCTATTGTATTCACTAGCGAGGGCATGGAGTTTAGCAATGGAGAGAAATGTAAAACGCAAAGACGGACAGCAAAAGGAAAGAAAACCGAGATGGCTTGATTTAATGGACAAGCGTATGAGTAAAACTAGGAAAGAGATTTCACAGGTAACTGCAGAAATAGGCGGGACAAAACGCAATGGAAAGCTGACTAAAACTCTATGGAAAAACCGGAAGTGGATGAAGAAAGAATTAAAAACAAGGAAGTTAGGACTAAAAGATCACTTAAGTTAAACATCATACGGATGCAAAAACTCGAAAAGCAGAACAAGATCAGAGCTTTTGAGCGAAGAAAGATCAACAGATGCTTCGACCAAAATGAAAGAACATTCTACAAACACTTGAGAAACCTCACAGCAAATGAAATTGACCCTGACAAAGTGGAATTCAGCAACAAGACTGTAAACCGAGGCCTCGATAGCCCTAACACCACAAGAGAAGAATATGAAAACTTCTGGGGTCCGATTTGGCAAGAACCAGCAAATGAAAACCTGGAAGTGGAATGGATACATGAAGTGCGTGATGCATAAGACCATTCAATACCAGCAGGAGCTCATCAGCAGGAGCCCCTATCTCCTCTAATTCCTTGAGTCAACCCTTTCCCGAGTAAATTTATTTTTAGGAACAGGTTTTTCCCGCAAAAAGTATCATAATTCCCTTGACGCTGAGAGAGCTCCGCTTTGATTGGCTTTTACAACAGCAGGAGCTCATTAATTAAGAGCTCCTGACAACAGTGAGCGTGCTGAATCTCCCAAGGGAGGTGTTATATAAATAAATCTACTCGGGAAAGGGTTGACTCGGAGGCCAAGTATGGGAGATAGAGGCTCCTGTTGATGAGCTCCTGATACCAGACAATGAGAACTTGACTGTACCTATTGCTGCCCATAAAGTCTACCAATGTTTAAAGTCAAAAAGGAACTGGGCAGCCCCTGGTAATGACAAGATAACCAACTTTTGGCTAAAAAAGATCACTTCAATCCATAACAAGTTGGCCATAACGATCAATAGATTTATTAATGATGGAATACATATCCCAAGATGGTTGGTGGAGGGAAGAACAGTCTTAATACCCAAGACAGACAACACAGGAGCAGCTGACCACCGACCGATAACATGCCTAAATACAATGTACAAATTGATTACGTCGATCGTCAACTCAGAGTTACAACACCATGAATCAGTTCACAAGTATATGCAACTGGACCAAAGAGGAGGAATGCCTGGATCGATGGGGTGCATTGATAACCTGCTGATTGACAAGGCAATATTTCGGAGGATGCTACGAAGAACAACAAGAACTTATCTTGCACCTGGATTGAGGGTAAAAAAGGCCTTTGACAGCGTCTCACATGTTTGGCTTATCGAAGTCCTGAAAATGCACAAGATCAATGAAAAGCTAGTAGCCTGATGAGGAGCTGGACGATCACTCTACATGTAAGAACAAGTGCAGGTAACCAGAAAATTGGTCCCCTTATAATAAAGCGAGGTATACTCCAAGGTGACGCATTCTGTGTTAAGCTCTTTACTCTCTGCCTCAACCCAATCGCTTGGTACGTCAGAGGAACAGAAGGGTACAGCCTTTCACATGCAAAGAACACAAAGATAACGCATTGCCTTTTTGTGGACGACCTGAAGACTTGTCACAAAAGTTCAGCCTGGGCAACCACTTTGACAAATAGACTTGAAGGCATGTTTGGTGATATAGGCCTAGACTGGGGAATTCGAAAGTGCGCCGCAATCCACATCAAGGGTGGAAAGCTCCAGAATACCGAAAACCTACCCCTTACAAGCGGTAGCCAAATACCAGTACTAGGAGAAGAAGACCACTACAAATTTCTCGGTAAGATACAGAATGTCAACCAATTAGACAAACAGGTGTTTGAGCAGGCCAGTCAAGAGTACTTAAGAAGACTAGCAGCTATATGGACCTCCCCACTCTCCATTCCAAGAAAAGTAAAGGTCACAAACACGTTTGCTTACCCAGTTCTCCAATATTATATGTGGTCAAGTGAATGGGCGGTAGAAGACCTACAAGAACTGGACAGAAAGGCCCGAGCAGTAATAGCACAGAACAAAGGCAAGCACATCTCTGAGTCGAACCCGACC
Organism: Montipora capricornis; assembly: GCF_036669925.1. NCBI lineage: Eukaryota > Metazoa > Cnidaria > Anthozoa > Scleractinia > Acroporidae > Montipora > Montipora capricornis. Next base: position 37,530,876 of record NC_090888.1, on the reverse strand, counting down.
TTATACCTATCAGCAGATTTAGGCGGGAGAGGCTTAAAAGAAATAGAGATACAGTATAAAGTTACGAAGATAAAGACCGCACACTACACCATGACCAGTAAAGATCCCCATATAGAAGTAGTGAGGACCTTTCAGGACTTCAAGGAAGCAAAAAAGAGTAGATCAGTGATAAAAGATGCCAAGACTTACGCCCAGCAATTAAACGTAGATGTAACATTCGACGAACAGCACAAATCCACCTCAGTAACAATGGGTGAGAAGGAAACTGTGTTCAAGATCAGTAGTCCAAAGTAAGTCAGCAACCCTTAAAGAGGCAACAGACACAAAGAACAAACAAAACGTCTCCGAACAACTATGGCTGGGCAGCTATGTCACTCAACGCTGGAAAGATAACGACATGTCTAAACACAACTTCAACCCAATCATGAAGTGGAAAAACATACCGGACGTCGTACTAAGTGTGCACACCAGTATTCTACAACAGCTCGTCCCTACAAAGGTTTACAGGGTAAAGAAACAAAAAGAACAAGGCTTAGATTTAGTGTGCACACTGTGCCACAGTGCAGAAGAAACCGTCCCACGTCTATTATGCGGCTGCTCTGCTATTGCCCAAACAATCTACAAGGCGAGACACGATAGAATGTTAAGGCCGATTTACTTTATTATCAGTATACAACATGGAAAACGACGACTCCAAAGGGTGGTATAAACAAGTGATCCCGAAAGCAAGCACGGAAAAGGACGAAGCTAAAATTATCTGGGACACGCCTATATATATAGATAAGGCGCCAGAGAATGGAGCAAACAAACCAGACATGACGATCTTTGATAAGAAGAACAAAGTTATCATCCTAGTGGAAGGAACTGTATGTAATATCGGACAGATCAACGATAGGAACGATTATAAGAAGAGAAGGTATCTGGATTTAAGACTGGGTCTCCGAAAACTCTATCCCGACTTCGAGATCAAGCAAACCAATATAGTGTTTAACTTCCTGGGACATTTCAACACCACCCTAAAGAAAGACTCTCTGATCTAGCCCACAAGAACGATGTTACTAAACTGCTAACCAACTGTCAGAAGTGGATTATGTCACAGAACTGTGAAATCACCAAAAAAGTCTACAGTTTAAGACAATCAAACACACATTTTTTTTAGTCCAGGAACTGTTGCCTAGACACTGTCCGCAGCAAGTTTCAAAACAAATTGTAAACTGGAAAGCTATTCAATACAACAGATAATAATAATAATAATTAATAACAATAATAATAACAACAACAACAACAACAACAATAATAATTATGATAACAATTATCAAAAAGATTTTCTGGTCATCATCATTATGGCAACCACAAATAGCACAATAAAAGTGATCTCCCTGTGATCTACATGTAATTGAGGATACAACAAACCAAAAATATGTTGGTTTCCCATGACAGGAAAACCCAGAGGAAAACCTCCCGGAGCAAAATACCAATGCATCAAACTTAACCTAAGTTACACATTTACTTTAATATGCAGAGTCCAAGAATTAAACCTGGGAGACATTAGTGGCAACCCTGTTCCCCTAATAATCCATCAGGTTTCACTCTTAGAAAGGATTTTAGGCGACAGATTTTGTCTAAGGCCAGGTATACAAATCTTGCCGAGAATTTAAAAAATGAAAATAAAAAATTCAAAAAAAACAATCCATTTACAAAGCGAGCAGATTACAGGTGT
>NC_090888.1:37519156-37526656 GCF_036669925.1 Montipora capricornis | reverse complement strand
TCAAACCAGAACGGTACACTGTAACAGGTCTCGATGGTTCAGACGTGGTTGTGTGTGCTGACAAATATGGTTCTGTGAAGAGGCGTAATGTGAGTTTTGCTAAGAGTTTGCAAAGTCCGAATGCTGTAGGAACGGAGGAACCTCAGGGTGTGGCGGTAGAGGCTTCAAGACCAGTTGAGTCGTCGGAAGTTGTTGTACCCAAGAAACCTATTCGTATGAGTACTCGGGAACATCGCTTTCCGGTCAGGTTCCAAGATTACGTGTGTTGACCGATACTATATGCACTGGTCTCACTACTTGGACAACTTGTTTCAGGTTTCATTATACAGTTTTATTGATTTTCTTACAGTCCGTTTGTTGTAGGGATGTAATGTATTAGCATAAATTACAGGACACGTGGTCGAGCGAATTTTAGCTGCCATGGCAGTGTTGTACTGTAGGTTGCAAGTTGTGCTATTAAAATGCTATAAATAGTCGATCGAGTACAGAACCACTAAAGAAGGACTTAATGACGAAACGTTGTGTAACCTGCGTAGCAAGCGTTCCTCTCCCAAACGATTTTCCGCAAACTGGCCGCGCGAAAGTTGGGGCAGGAGACTGAGTCTGAGTCTCTTGCCCCAACTTTTGCGCGCCCAGTTTGCGGAAAATCGTTTGGGAGTTCTTCTTTCAAACAGGAAACGCTTGCTACGCAGGCTAAACTTGGTAAGGAGATATTCTCGCATTTCGAAGTGTTCCGCACTGCACTTTTGGCAATGATCTCTTCGAAATCCTGTTTTAAAACACGTTCGACAATAAAGTTCTGCTCTTCGGAAAACCAATTCACTCCTCAAATAAATCAAACTTCACGCAAGCTAAAATCAATACAATGAAAACAGTGTTCACGTATTAATATATTAATATAATCACAAATTCTAGGAATGTTCAGTGCGTCGCGTAAGAGCCACAACTGGTTTGACGAAAAATCTGAACTCACTAGCTTTCGGCATGGGACTGAGGCTCCCGGCTCATTCTTTTTCAGCCCTCGGTCTTTCCTTCGATTCGCGTAACGTTGTCTCGGACCTTGGAAAAAACTACTACTACTACTACTACTACTACTACTAGTAGTAGTAGTAATAATAATAATAATAATAATAATAATAATAATAATAATAATAATAATAATAATAATAATAATAATAAAAGAGAACAAAAACTACAACTGTCTAAATAGATGGGTTTTAAGTTTAGACTTAAACGTTTGTAGGTGTTCCACTTGCCTAATATCGTTTTCGGCAGGGCGTTCCATAGTGTAGGAGCCCTGTGAGAGAACGCTCTATATCCATATCTTTTAAGATTGCATTTAGGTACAATTAGAAGTTTTTTCTCAGAAGATCTTAGGGTTCTATTAGGAATGTACGGTTTTAAAGTGCTACTGTGATCAAATTTTTATCCCTTGAGTTTTTTGGTTTATCACATAGAGTACCATGACACATTAAAAACGCTGTTTACCGTTTGGAAATATCTGCATTGGTTCCAGAGATATTTAAGTTTGAAAAATGTGTTAAATATGCAAATGAGAAGGCTGATGACGTCATTCACCCAACCCAATAGAACATCAAGAATATAAATAGAGCTATCTCGGTCAATTTGCAACAGAGAACATTGAAACTTGGTGAGCTGATAGTTCTGAAGGCAACACACCTACGACTGTAAAGAAATTGGTTCCCATGGCAACTCACTCTTTTCCAGTCCCCTCCAACCTGATTTCAATATTTTGGTGATCTCAGGCTAGAAATACATTTACCAAGGCCACAAACTTGACCTAACATCTTTATATGCTGGCAGGATAATGCAGATGAGGCACCATTTGCAAATATCAAAACAGAACCCCAAAGGTGGTCTGCAAAGCTTTTAATATCAGGGAGGTCTGGAACCCAGTATGTTGCCATGGTAACAAAAATGGTATGCTCATATTGTGGAACACATCTACTAGAATCTTAGTGCACAGAACCAAATATTTCTGATACAAATTGGCTGAGATATCTTTCTCCATCATACTTGATCAAAATTTGGTAGGGTTTATGACGTCATCACTTGGCTAATTTGCATATTAAAAAAACTTGAATATCTCCAGAACAAAAAGAGATATTTGAAAATGGTAAACAGCATTCTTCTTCTCGTACAGACTACGTGTTTATGTGCCAAAATGGCTTCGATAGGGAAGATTCAAATTTCGTCACAGTAGCACTTTAACAGTTCACATAGATACAGAGGACATCTTGAATGCACCTTTCAATTAATGATTTGGACAGTAAAGCATCTGCAGGGTTGAATGACTTGTATAACTGCGTGTCATCGGCATACAAGTGAAACCCCATACCGTGACGCTTGATGACATCTGCCATCGGGGCCGTGTACATGGAATACAAAATCGGTTACAACACCGATCCCTGTGGGGCACCACAGGCCAGCTTGTGCTTAGATGAACAATCATTCGCCACTCTGACGTATTGGAACCGATTCGAGAGATATGAATGCATCCAGGCCAGGGCATTACCTTTGACACCAGTGACTAATTTATCGATTTTGCTAGCCCATAAAACATCTTGAATAATAGGATGTTCGTCGTCCAGGGCCACCAACGAACCTTCAATGACCCAAAATCTGCGGCATGGTACAGCTAAAACACAAATCTGAAGCGGGCGGTGGAGTTGTTACGGTACCTTTTAGATAATCGATCTAAGAACTGGCAGAATCCGTATTAAGCCTTGTATCGCACACTCTTTTAGGGTCAGTGGCTCCTCCCGCTCTTGTGGGCGGGAGTACTGACCCAAAAGGAGCTATTTAAGCAATAGAGGACTTTTTCCTTGTTTACATAGCCTCAACTAAACGCAAGGGGAATTGGGAGAATTCGCAACAGTCGAGGGTTTGCATAACAATCAAAACGCCCGTCTGACAACACATAACCAATCAAAATTCGTGATGTTACGGCCGTGTTTATATACACTCCTCTACACACAACTAGTGACCAATGAGAGAGCGAGTACTATCCTAATTATTCTGCATAAATTCATATAGACCCTTTTAATAAGTTCAATATATGTAGAATTCCGCTTAAGACGTCAAACTCGGGCTTTTAAATTCTAAAGACAAGATACAATAGGCCAAAACAAAAAAAAAATTCCCAAAAGTTGACTCTTACGTCAGTACAAGAAAACTGACTATATGACACCATTAATTAAAGGATGCAAATTTTGCCTCTTTACCACTAAGGGGCTAAAGTAACTTATGGCCAGGAGCACCACAAGACAATCCAGCTGAATTTCCCAGGAAAATTTACATTGTTAACTCAGTTAATCCAGCAACGACAAAATAAGCTTATCATACTTATCAAGTTTACTCCTTTTCACAGTTTTTTCTTCCCCCAGGTCATACAAACCTTTGCGTTTAGCTATCACATAACATATAGCAAGGCAAAATCAAACGATTAACCGAAATATGAAGCGTAAGGATCAAATTCTTACAGCAGAACAAATACGTCCAACTTCTTAAGTTGTTTAAAAAAAAAAAAGAACAACAACAACCACACAAAGATAAGATATATATTGTATCAGTATTCTTATTGTTATTATATATGAAAAAGTAATATGTTGTCTTTGTGGTTATTTTTAAATAACTTATAGAACGTAGCCACAACACGTGCAAAAAAGGCATTTCCATTCCTCCTTATTTTCTCAGACAGGGTGGCATATTTTGGCTTTGTGATAGTCGTCTTTTAACAACTGCGCGTATAAGAAATTAATCCTAATGAAAGGGTGAATATAGCCCTGATAATGATGATGACGATGACGATGAAAGGGAAATGACAAAATGTTTTGCTGGTCATTGTTATTGTTGTCGAATTTTCGGTGCCTTGAAGTTCTACGTTTTACCCATTGGAACTCAACTACTTTCTTGACCCATGTTTTTAAATTACTTACAAAATTGTTTCGAGCGTGTTCTTCATCAAACTAGGAGTAAATGCACTTAACACTTAGCACTTAATGGGTTCACTGACGCGCCAGGTAATACTGTAGATAAAAAGCCAGACAAGAAATGTTGAAAATAAACAAGCCTTTAGATTATCCGTTGACTTCGTCTTCCACTCAAAGTTACATATATTTAAACTTGATGGTCCCTTCAAAGGAACTACTAGTCTATTTTCTGGTGTTATTATTGCTACATTACACTAACAGGTACCAACAAAACCAACAGCGGAGTCTTGCTGTTTACATTTCACAACGCTGTTGAAGGAATGCTGGACACCCGAAATTAGGTAATAAAATACTACGTAAAATACTAGAGCATTACGCAAAACCTTGATCAGCTATCTTTTCTCAGTGCACCCTATTTAAGTTATGACTTCTTGAGCATCTTATAGTTATTTGGCTACTTTAGTAACATGGGAGCAGCCAGTTTCTCCGCTTCTCCATCATCACCTCTCACGGCACGAACCAGTTCAATACCAAATTCAAAGGCTGTGCCAGGTCCTCGACTTGTTACCAAGTTTCCATCTCGAACAACTCTCTCCTCGGAGTACACGTAACCTGACAATAATAACTATTGATTAACAGGTTTTTTTGCAGTTTTTGAAACAATGATTGTATTCATACTGAGGGTTACTCGGGGGGATTCTCAAGGATTTGTGTTGGTTGCACTGTTAGAGTTCTCTACTAAGTGGGTTGACAAAACTGAAACAGACAGGCCGAACCGCGTGGACACAGCATGCCAATCTTTTAGTGTCCAACTCTTAGAGACAATAACCTTTCCGAAGAAGGTTGAAGTCACGTTTAATTGATTATTCCAGAGGAAAAGGTGGTTATTGGTACTGTTACATCATCGGAATTTTCTAAATTAAGCCAATCAATCCAAAACAAAATTACGCTCACATACAAAACATATTGCTCTAAATAATAGTTGAAGCAGCTGCAGTTAATTATTTTGCAGCAATGAAATGCATCTATACTTTTAAAACTTACCATCAAGCTTGTCTTTCACACATGGGTGTGATGTGACAGTCTTCCCCTTCCCAATTCCATGAGTATGAAGTGCCGATGGGGCTTTGAATGCAACAAAAAAAGTATTAACCGCCTGTTATGAGAGGCAATATTGAATATAATCCCAATTAGGAGAGGCAAAGTTGACCTGAATTAGTTTCGATCCAACTTCATACGAGTGCATAAAATTCATAATCCACCCACTGAAATTTCTTCATAGATCATTACATTTGTATAGGAAATTAAGCAATCTTGAGTACAAGTGGGAGTCAGAAGGTGCAAGTGATTTTCTCTCACACGCTTGTCCAATTTAAAGCATCATGACTATCTATTAGCTCTACATAATAATTATTGTGGGAGAAGACAGTGCACTTTTCAAATAATAGGCCATTTCTGAGTTGACGCCTGCCTTCTCTTCAAAGCGAATCTAAGTGCGAAGTTTTTGGTTATGAAAATTAGTTTTCATCCATATTTAAAATAGAACTAATTACCATCACAAAAACTTCGCACTTAGACTCGCTTTGAAGAGGAAGCAAACATGACCTCGGAAATGGCCTATTCACCCTTCTAAATTTTCTCAGTTGATTCTTGAGGACAGTTTTAAGTATTTCAACTGTATTTAGTGAAGAAAAATTTATTTAACTATCCACGTTAACAATAACAAGATTTGTTGTGTTTTTATATTGCGCACATCGTTTTAATAAAAAATAGTACAACTACTGTGCAGTTTTGATTTTACTGCTCTTAGTCATACACTGTAAGTGCCTGATTGGAATAGCACTAAATCCAAACCCTACAAAGTACAATTTGATTTAAAATTGTACTGCTCTAGTCCAATGTCAATTGAGTAATTTGGTCGAGTGTATTATAAGTAAGGTTACTGATTTTTCTGTTTCACTGAACATGCAATTAAATCTTCTTTCAAAATTGACCCTTTCAACTCCCGAGCCTTGTTTGCAGCTCACTTGATTCCATCCTCACAAGGTGATGGACTGTGCCACATCAGCAGCTTTAAGAGGCTAATGTAATGCTTCAACCCAAAATAAAACAAAAAGTACAGGGCTGAGCGGTACACAAATGAGCAGCTCTTTTCCAGCCCTGTTGATGCTCATGTATCACTCATGTCATGCAATAATTGTGTTAAAACCGCCGACCGGTTGGCTCAGTTGATTGAACATCAGACTACTCTGCGGGAGGTCCCGGGATCAAAAGCTATGACCGGACCAATTCTCAGGGTCTTTAAATAATTGAGGAGAAAGTGCTGCCTCTGTAATGAGATCTGCAAATGGTTACCCTTTCTACTGTAGTCTTCATGGATAAGGATGACAAACCATAGACCCCATATCTCACAACCAGTCAATGTTCATAATCTTGTGGGTCCCACATGCTATTCGCAGAGTGCAGAGCATGGAGTCCCCATTGTTGTGGTCTGTCCTACATGTATGTGGTATAGCTATCTAGTTGGACTCCTAGTATAGTGCATTCTGATTGAAGAGTATCCAATTACCGGTAAAGAATTAAAACAAAATTAACAAGTGGCAACTCTTTCCAGTGGTTTTCTCCTTGTGTCTAACGCCGTGTTATTGTCATGTACCCATATGATGTGCTTTGTTTTTCTCTCTGCTACATTGTCACTCAATGTATTTATATCTAGTGTTGCACACATAAGTTTGCTCCACATGAAATGGGAAAAAAGCAGCTAAGTGGAAGGAAGATAATGATAATACAATAATAAATTTATTACTGATTTACTCCTCCTGTAAGATTCTATCACTTTTTGGAAATATTGATATAGAAGGAACACGAATGTGACAGATTTGCCCTTAGTCACAACCTAATGAGTAAGATCAGCAAATATGTTATTCATGTATACTTAAGTTTTATAGTAATAATTTATTCACCACTTCCTTGGAGATCCATGCCTTAGTAACCTTACTTCTAGATGTAACTACAATGACAGGTAATAGTCAATAATAATAATAATAATAATAATAATAATAATAATAATAATAATAATAATAATAATAATAATAATAATAATAATAAATGGGCAATAATAATAAATGGGGAAGACAGGGTTCCTTAGCCGTGGTGAAGGCAGCTCATCTAGGAAAAGGAAAACTGACATAAAACCTCCAAGAAAGCGTAATGGTCTTCGACAACAGTTATTGCCTCTTTCGCCGTCGGACATCAGAGTGAGCTTTGTCTCCAATAGCGGAGCTCGTGCGGGGAACCACTGTTAAGAAAATATGGTAACCCATCGATGCGATAAATCTTGGTCTTGGAGGTTTTACGTGGAGGTGAAAGCAACCAATCTAGTTGTAGACACATGAAATTATGTAGCTCGCGAAATCTAAGGTACCGTGCCAGGGATTTTACATGCCGGAAGAATGGATTGGCCAACGTGTTACTTGGTCGTTAGCAGAACCTGATGGGAAATGGCGTCACCTATCAGCATTAGCCTTACCCAGAGAGCCAGGCAACT
>NC_090888.1:37501656-37509156 GCF_036669925.1 Montipora capricornis | reverse complement strand
AGAGCATGGAAAGCCGCAAGGGGACTCACTGAATGCTGTAAGTGCAGATTGTGTGGTGAACAAAAAGAGACCGTACAACATCTTTTGGCTGGATGCAAAACGATAGCAAGCAGTGAGTACCTAACAAGACACAACAGAGCGCTAATGGTAATGGCCGTTTCCTGGGCAAAGGAATACAATTTGTTAGATAAGAATGTGAAATGGTACCCGGAAAAATGGTCAAGGGGACACGTTTTGGAGAATTCTCAAGCAAAGCTGGTGTGGGAGTTTAATTTGAGAAAGACAACAACATCTAGAAGACCAGATTTAATACTTGAAGAAAAGAAAAAGGCCACTCCATTCATAAATTTAAAAGCTAAAACCAAATCATTAAACAGAATTTTCTCTGAAAAATTTAACCATCAAAGCGATCTTTGGCCCTCTGAAATAGGATCTCTCAGTTTTCACACAATGAGCTGCAAAGTGCTGTACCAACTGCAGCTCATATATACCAGAAAGTACAGCTACTATCTACAACGGATGAATAAATGCTGTCAAAATGAACTCACTTGCAGGCGATTTGGCATCAACACCTCTTCATAATGCTTTCAATCGGCCTGAAATTTTCTTGAATCAAAGTGATGCCCAGTGGAAATTGATGCCAACTTCCGTTAAGCCCTTCATGAGCTGAATTAAATTTTCCTGTGTTCAAAAGTTTATTCAAAGTTACCGCATCTAAAATTACATCTTGTCCTTTTTTGGACATCCTAGCCTGCATAGCTGGCGCTATTGTTGGAGCAAGAGGCATAAGCCGCATGGAGAATGGGGAGGGGCAGTGTCACAGTGCCCTCCCCATTCTCCCGCAGGCTAAATCTATCCCAACAACAACTTAATTAAGTGGCATGTAAACACAAGTTTGTTTGTAATGGTTACCACTAGACTAACAACCATCCCAAAACGTATAAGGCTGAAAAAGTAATAAAATAAAATACTGCTATAAAGACAAAGATACAACTGTCTTTCAAGAGATGGCATATTAATTAAAACAACAACATGTATTCTTCGAAAACAAAGAGGATGAAATTGGATTGAATTACTTGCCTCACCTCCCAGACTCCTTTGCATGCTACCAAAACACGGAGAAAGTTTGCAGTGTTCTTAGCAGAATTTTTTCTCAAGGGGTCATATGGCCCATAACCCTCAAATTTAGGGGCCATCCCCTAAAGAGGTACAATTTTTTCTTTTAAATATTTTAGCCACCCGTGTTTCATCTTCCAAGCATTTTGAAATAAACATAGATCTTTCTTGCTACATATCGATAATGAAGCACAATTATTGTCTTCCAAAGGTGGATCGACTTTTTTGGAATCGGCTTATTGTGCCTCCAGCCTTGGAACTTTAGGGCTTGAAAAGAACTGTGTAAATCTTTTTTGTTGCAGTTGCAATAGCCTGCGTAGCTGGTGGTTCTGTTGTTGTGGAAAGCTAGAGATCCCGTTCTGCGAGAAGGCGAAGGCAGGGGAAAGAAAGAACCGCCTGCCAGGATAGACCGCTTTTTTGAGTAGTCCGTACACTAGAGTACAGACAGTTTTGATCGGATAAGTACACGTCATTTAAATGTTTGGTTAATCTGATTAATCCCAAGAGACGAAGTGGTGTGTAATATTTTCATCCAGAACAGACACCAAATATTTGCCTCATGAACTACTAATTTATAAGAAAATGCTGCCAAATCGTCAGATTTCAACCTCTCATTAAGACTGAATCTGTTTCGTCATTGCAATATTCTTGAAATTCCTTGCCAACAATTTTTTTCTCAAAGAAACAGCAAGTTCTTCTCGCACACAAGGTTGCTTGAAGGACAAATTCGCAAACCATTGTCCATTTCTTCCAATATGAATTCTTGATCATTGATTTAGTTTTATCCTGAATTCCAAATGAAGTCAATGTTTCCACATTCCCATTTGGGATGGCAATAACCACTTTCATTTCTGCACTAGGGCTTTTAATTAAAGTTTCCATGGTCTAGAGAGAGCTTGAATTTTCACATTTTACAAGCTTCTGGAGGCTAATGCCAGAATTCCAAAATTTCCTTTGGGGTGCTCGAAGCTTCCTGGATATTATTGTGACTTTTTGGCTCCAGTACGTTTCTCGATAGATTTGCGTCCCTTCTTTGCTTGAAGGAGAAGACACAGATGTTAATAAGAGAATAATAATTATTATTATTCTACCTGAATAAATCATCTTGAATAAATATATCATCTTGGCTTGAAGTTGTTCCTTTTGCCTAAATTTCAAATAGATTTAGAATTTTCCTTCTACAGGCTTGACATACAAGATCAGAAAGAAAGTCTGATTGTGCTATTTTCAGACCAATCTTGGCCAATATCTCGAATAGTTATTGCATGGAAATGTAAGAAGTCTTCTGAAATTATCCATATCTTCAGCTGAAAATAGCCAATCTGCAACTATATTATTAACATTCGCTGTGTGAATCCCGCAAGGGCACAGCATGGTAACAACATCGAGTCTGGGCATAAGTTTCAGAAGATTATCATGCAAACAGGCTTTCTCCACATTTTTTTGACAGAAAGGTTTCTTTTTTAAAAAAATTTAATTTTTATCTCAAACATTTCAAAATGTTCCCCTGTACTAAGTACGCGTAAAACCCTAAAAAGTAGGGGAATGTAGGAAGCAGGCCAAAAAATAGGAAAAACTAGGAACTTGATGCCCTGCAGAGGTCTTTGGCTGATTGTGTGTGGACATATCTTCCCAAGCAGAAAAACTCACAAAATTTTGAGGACATCCCTAGACTCCATAAACCCACAGTTTCGCTTGATTAGGTGAAACTGCAGATTCAATCTCCAGTTTGACCGAGGTAAAACCTCGTCTATGGTAATCAAAAGCCAAGGTTTCACCTACATTTTTTCCAGTTAATTTATGCCACTGTTAAGAAAGGCCGCATTTGGAGCAGACGCTATCAAAGAATCTGCATATTCTTGCGGATCGCAGTTACAATTAGTATGCATATTTGCCGTATTTACAATCTGCGATGAATGGCACATTCGATTATAATAAAGTCCCTTTAATAAAAGTATTTATTGCTTTCTTTTCGTTGGGAGCAAGGAGTGTAAACAATGCTTTGCAAAGTACCATTGTTTTCTTGCGGCACATTACCGCAATTACATGTAAGTCGGCCGTGGCATTCAGTTGCTTTCGTCTTTGCATTAGTTGCGGTTTTTGCCCAACCTAGGTGATTTCGCGGTCAACTCTATCGGCAAAGACGAGGTATTGCCGCATGCAAAATGCACTAATAGTTTCGAGCGGTACTGTATCAATTTGATAGGATTGATATGTAATGACATCAGATTTCTACAGCACTATCTGCATGCCCTAAGGAGATCTTCATTCACCTTTTCTGCTATCTGGGGAGTGTCTTGTAAATAAAAGAAGGCAGGCAATTTTGTATCATCTACATAACATTTGGGGGAGCAGTTCTGTTCACCAGGACATCTGGCAGGTCATTTAATATAATTTTATATTAAATGATAAACAGGACCCTGGATACTGTCCCAAGGGACACAGCATTCAACTGGTTGTGGATAATCTTGAATAACACAGACTGAATGCATACAACTTGGTGAGATAACTGTTAAACCATTGCAGTATGCTAATGAAGCATTTGCACCTTGTAGCTTATGTAGCTTCAGCACCCCTGAACTGCTGCGGACACAGTTGTTAAATAACTGAATCCCAGTTAAGAACTTAAATGCTACAAAAAGATTTATGTCTTCTTCATACATTGTTCAACATTTTTTTCCATGAACATGTACACTCACTATTCGCAATGCATATATATATTTTTTTACCAGCACAAATTGCTCCAATGATCTTTCCACTTTTTTCCTGCTCCTGAAGAATTTCTTTCACTTTAGCAGACTAAAAACAAACAAACCAAATGGAGAATGATCAAATCCTTAAATAAAAAAGACTGCCAAAAAACATATCAATAGAATATTTAACTTAAAAAAAAGACTCTTTTTACCTAAAAAATGAAATGCTTAAAAAGAAATGTTAGCACACTTAGTCCAGTCATTCTGTAATGAACCAATTTGCTGTAATTAACTAAGTAATCAATGTCATTATCAAATGAATCCAAGCATTGTATCACCATGTTTAACTACACCACAGCAAATCATTATCAGCATCCTCAAAATCATTGCCAATGCTTCCTCTGATGTGTCAAGGAGCAATATATTTTGTTTTCTCAGGAAGCCAGTATTTGTAAAATTATTTGGTCTGAAATGCATTAATTTTATTGTCCCAGAGAGGGCCTTGTACTTTTAATGTTCCACAATTGTATTGAATATCATACTCCCATCAGGAACGAGGCAAATATATTCCTATTTCATAATGCAAGTAAGCTTAAATCCAGCAGAAAAGTCAAAAGAACATCAGCTTAGAACCTTGTACATTGTCTGAAAGACTTAGTTTCTCCTCACCATTCCACTATATAATGATTATCATAACATACAGATTTAGCCAAGCCTAACAGAAGAGCTCCCTGGTTATTTATTCTTGCAATAAGTTAACCTGGCTTGAGCCTGTGACCAAATCGAAAACCCAGTACCTGGTCCCCAGCCAACTTTTAAAAAAAAAAGAACACCTGAACTCAATGAGTATGGTTGCCGAAATGTGTCAATATTCTACGTCGCATATAAGCGTTTGATAATTTCCACATATTCACTATAAAATTCAATGAAATCTTATTTTATTCAGTACATTCGATAAAGTTGTAGCAAAATTTGATAAAATTGCCTTGATACACATTCAATTCTCTCCTACATTTAAGAAACAATTCAAGCAATATTCATTCGATAATTAATGTTAAGCAATATTGATTCGATGATTTGAACAAAATTCATTCCATGGTGCATGTGACCTATCTTCCATACTAGGATAGAAGGCTTGGCTACTGAGTTTACAATATGGTGGAACAAATTGAATGGGAACCTTTGGCACTTAGCCTGCTCAATTTACTGGATAAATGTGAAATAGATTCTGAAGAGGTACCCTATCCTATCGCAGCCAATGCATTTAATGGCATTGAAATGGCTCTTTCTGTTATTCTTGTCATGGCAGATACTATTAATGATGAACGACAGTATTTGTTTCTTGAGCTTGGTGAGTGTTTTTGCGAAATTCATTGATACTGTTGGCAACAAGTTGCTGAGACTAAGATAAGGACAACCAGTGCTGTGGATTTAGGCAAGCCTTCTTAGACTAGTAAAAGGAGCGAACACAGGAGACCATCCTTCGATATACCACCACCTATTCTTTGATTGCACTCATGTGATAAGATGGCCATGTTGATGCCAAAACAACAGAAAAATGTAACTCAAGATTTGCACAATAATAGAATCAAATTCCCAAACACTTTTTCTCTATTGTTCTTTCCGCCAACATGGCTGCGGTGATGTCAGGTGCAATCAAAGAATTTTGGAAGAATTGAGGGGTGCGGTGTGCAGTGGCTTGGAGAAAGTTGTTTCCAGGGGCTTGTGGTCACTTTGGACTTGGACATTACGTGCATAGATGTACTTGTCAAATTTCTCAGCAGCAAATACTATCGCGAGAGGTTCCTTCTCTATCTGAGCGTAGTTGCTATGGAACTGTACATAACTGGTAAGCCTTCTTGGAGAAGCACTGCACCTATCGCAGTATCAGACACATCGCACTGGAGGACCACTGGAAGGTGAACATCATAGTAGCATAGAACCGGGGGAGAGGTCAACAGGGACTTCAGGTTCTCAAAGCCCTTTTCGTGTTCAGGCAGCCATTTCCAGTCAGCACCTTTAACAGTCAAGGTGCGCAACAACTCGGTATGGTCTGAGAACTTACGTACAAACTTGGAAACGTAATTAACCATGCCAAGGAAACTCTGCAAAGAGGGAACATCAGCCGGGGTTGGCATTTCAAGAATTGCTCTGACCTTCTCAGGACTGGGAGCTAGTCCATCTGCAGTGAGCATGTAACCAATAAAGGGTACCTCTTGTAATATAAAATGCATCTTCTCAGGTTTGAGCTTCAAATTTCTTTCACAGGCTCATTCTAAGAACTTGATTAGATTCTGGTCGTGGTCTATCAGAGCTTGCTTGAGTGTGTCTCCACGGCCAATAATCAAGAAATCATCGAACATGACTTCAGCTCCAGGCAAACCTTTGACAATTTCAGGCATTCTTTGTTGCCAGACTTCCCGTGCAGAATTCACTCTAAACAGCATACGTAACCACTTGAAACGCCCAAAGGGAGTGTTGAAACATGTTAACATACTTGATTTGTCATCCAATAGAATTTGCCAAAATCTGTTACTTGCATCGAGAACTGTGAATACTTTTGCTTTGCCTAGGCGGGTGGTAACTTCCTCTATTGTGGGAAGGGGGTAATGCTCCTGTTTAATGGCTTGATTTAGATCCTTAGGGTCGATGCAGATTCGGAGGGCTCCAGAGGGTTTGTGGACTACCACCATACTCGAAACCCAATCGGTGGCTTCAGGGATTGGTGCAATGACACCATCTACAACCATCTCGTCAAGCTTTTCCTTCAGTGCGCTGTGAATGGCTACCAGTATCCTTCTTGGGGGGTGTACAACTGGCTGCACATCGGTATTGACTCGGATTCTGTAAGGGGTTTCCAGTTTTCCAAGACCAGTGAACACATCTTAAACTGCTCGAGCACCTGTTGCTTTGTAAGTACAGTAGAGGATTTCATGGAGGAATAAACACGTTCAGGCTGATCACAGTCGAGAATCTTCAGAAAACCCATAGCATCACAGGATTCCAGGCTCAAAATAGGGGTGCAGTTACCTTGCAACACATTGAACTCAACAGTGTTTCATCCCATTTCGAGTGGTGTATAACTTGCATTTACCAGCAATTGCTTCTCTTGTGCCATTGTACATTATTACAGAATCTGATGCTTTGGTGGGCTGAAGGTGTTCATAATTTGGTCACCTGTGACTTCAACATAAATATCTGAAGGCAACACATCACACTCAGCACCACTATCAATTTGGAACTGAACAGGAACATTATTTGGAGCTAGCATCATAGTAACAACAGCTTGTTCCTCGGATGAGGCAGAGGATGTGTAAATGACAACACTCGACGGCAGGATCCTTGTTTCCTGTGGTGCAGGGCGTTGACATCTTTGCTTTTGTCTAGTGCCCTTTCTGCTGTTTAGATTGGCTAGGTTAGCGGCTTGTTGTACTGTCGTTGTGGAATGCGTGGACAGTTTGCTCTACAACATTCGTGATACCTTGAACTTGCGAGGTGGTGACTTCTGATGTAAGGACAATTTCCTGAGCTGATTCAAGGGTGAGTTTCTTCTGTCAGAGAAGTTTGGCTCGAACTTTACCATCTCTTATCCCGAGGACAAATATGTGGTTGTGGATCAGCTCGTTTTCTTTGTCTCCAAATTCAAAAGTTGATGCTAAGTGCTGCAGTTCTGTTACGAAATGACCAAAAC
>NC_090888.1:37484156-37496656 GCF_036669925.1 Montipora capricornis | reverse complement strand
CATACTATGCATTAGTATTTAAATCCATCCAAAATACCACCACCCAGCTGGTAAAATGTGCGAAATTGAAATTTTCTAGGGCACATTTTTTGTGTACGTGCCACAAACAAGCTTTTTTTTTTAAATTTATTTTTATTTATTATCTATTATTTATAAGATTAGATTTACTTAAACATCTAATGATAAAAAAGAGCGAAAGAAACTTTACACAACGTTTCGATGACTCCATGTCATCATTTTCAAGTGAAAAGAAAAGAAAATTTGATAACTTAATAACTTAATATATACCGTGCGAGGTGATAAAACGTAAAAGTGTGAATGTAAATAGTGACAAATTTAAATAAATAGTTTTGCGCGTATGGAGTCTGATTGTGTGTTCAAGCATGGCCTCTTCTTCTTTATGAATAACATTTCATTTCATAACATTTCCGTTTTAAAGCAGTGCAACGGAAAACTGGACTGTCTGATTTATGAAATGTTATTCATAAAGAAGAAGAGGCCATGCTTGAACACACAATCAGACTCCATACGCGCAAAACTATTTATTTAAATTTGTCACTATTTACATTCACAATTTTACGTTTTATCACCTCGCACGGTATATATTAAGTTATTAAGTTATCAAATTTTCTTTTCACTTGAAAATGATGACATGGAGTCATCGAAACGTTGTGTAAAGTTTCTTTCGCTCTTTTTTATCATTAGATATTATTTATAAGTTTAAACTAATCTTGTTCTTTTACAACACAAAAAAGAGAAGACAAAAGTATTACGCTTGTGCTTGTAATTCAATTTATGGAAGGAGGCTTGTAAGGCAAAAAAGGAATGGGAGAAAAGGACATTTAGGAGTCAAGGGTATATTTTGAAGAGAGGTGACTAGCTGATGCCACGTAAAAGTGACCATTCTTTTGGTAACCTATCACTTGCTCCTGCTTGAATTTGGATGGTATAAAGCACAAACAAGCTACATTGTATTGAGCAGGGATAACAGTTTCAGGATGGCAAATCAAAAAGTGTACTCAGAATATGTTCTCTCACTAGAAGTGAGACAATAATATTACAGTTCTCTCACTTGATGCGGTTTAAAGATTAACAATGATAACAATAGATCATACTTGAGCAAGATTCTGAGTTCCTCCCAGTCCTCCTGGCAAAATTACAGCATCAAATGGACCCTAAACAGTGGTTTAAATATGATAAACAACATTACTTTAACATAGGTATAAAAGTTATTCATTTGAGGAAGAAATATAAGCTGTAAAACGTCGAAGAAAACAAAACTTGAATTGACTGCATATTACAAGAACATCTTCATGGCAATTAAATTACCGGTGCTCAATGCGAAAACAAGCACGGTGAAAGAGACCATCAGTTTATTGCCTTTTTTTAGTGTCCTGTGTATGAATATCAATTGTGCCAAGTTTGACAAAAATCTGGATAGTACATCATTTTCAAGGGAATTGCCTTAATTAAGGAACATCCTATTTACGCTTACACTTAAACAATTCTAGACAACAAAAACTAAAGACACAAAAGAAGATACTCATTGTGAACACATGTATAAACTTTATAGTTTCAAAGCGAAAAAGGAGTATTGAAAATTATTAACATAAATAACAGAAGAAAAAGAAAATAGCTTTGTCTTTAAATTTTACAAGCAACCATTGTAAATTATGTACAGTAATAATAATATTATTGTCTTTTACTGGCCTATTATACCTGTCACTAATATGATTCTGGAGTTTCAAGGAGCTTGCTAATGACAGACTGACACTATACCTGTTTGATAGCATCTTCTAAACTCATGTCTGGTTTAACTACCACAGAGCGGCTGCAAGAAACAGGATCTGAGCCAGTAAGACCTCCTATAACTGTTTTAACCTGGATTGTAAAATTAAAAATTACAACAGCTATGTTAAATTTTAAAAACTATTAAAATTGCACATAGTTTCTTAAACCAAGTTGACTGTCTATTGTATAATAGACAGTATCTGGTAATGAATGCCATGATTTAGGGAGTATTATATCATTGAGTAGGAAACCATTAATTTTGGAGAACACACCATTGCTGCTCTCTGGTTGATGGCCCTAATATGTATATACATGTGATCCCTTCACTTACATAAACAGTCAATGTCAAGTGGTTTGATGGCTTCCCGGTCAATTGAAATGGGTAACAACCCATTCACTACTCAGGTGCCCCAGGGCGCTCCAAGTTGACGAGCAAAACATTTTCTGGCATTAGACAGAGTAAAGCAACTATTGTTCTGTGTATCTAGCATGCCGCCTTGCCACTGTTAAATAAAAAACTCAAGACAACTGGCCACCCGCTAGGCCACCCCAATGAATGTATCTGGAAAAGTGCCCTGTATTCTGTAGTTAAGCCTTAGTTTTACCTTGCAAGTTATGACAGAAACGTTTTCATTCATTAACATAAAGCACTGTCTTATTTGGTTTGTGTACATACATTTCAAAGAGAAGATAATGTTGCCTGATGTTATTGGACGAGTAACAGTTAAATACACGACTATCATGGAAGAGATTAAAGCTGCGGTCACACTGCAGGCTTTTTACCTAGACGTAAACTCGACTTGTTGTCAGTTTATCTCTGGAAACTGATCTTTTTCAGCATAACCGATTTTTCCCCAAGTAAATTACCTCGGGGAAATCTTACAGTCTGGAGCTTGGATATGTCACGAGAACAATAGAGCTTTCCTTGACAGCCATCCCAAAATGCTAGCCAGGGAAAATTTATTTCCCCAGGTAATTAACCAATAAAAGCTTGTCTGCGAATGTGAATGACAGATCAGGACATACAACACTCAAGGTCATCTAGTAAATCTTTTTGCCATCAGTTAAATTTGTTTTATTACTGCAAAATGCGAAGACGATGACGCAATTCAGAGCAAGTGTTTGTTTTTGTTTAGAATTTGAAATTTCACTTCAGTCTTAGGTGGATTTGGTATCTTTTTTTAACCAAGGAACTGTTTTTGTTCTAGAAACAGTTTGTATTCTGAAGACGAGCAGCAACAAGGTTATTACAACAGCTTACCATTCAAAGCCATCCAGAACCAGATCTTTCTTTCCCACTCTAGCAAACCCAGGGTAGTGTGACCTTTCAAGATTTTTTCCTAGGCAAAGTGAAACCTGAGATTTAACTCGGACAATTCAGCCCTAGGTAAATCGGTTTTGTTTTACCTTGGTAAAAAAATTTGCAGTGTGACCACGCCTAATATTTCTTACAGCTTGGGGTTTTAGTTGACACCATGAAATAAATGTGCAGTCGAACTGTGTGTTAAGTATTTAGAGAAGTCTGTTCTGTCATGAAACTTCTGTTACAGAGCATATAATCACAATTAATTCTCGCATGCATCATATGCCAAAAAATGAAAAATCACCATCACATTTATGACAACCAAGAACGGGAAGAGGCACTTTTAGCTCAGAAAAAGTTTTCTTAATTTTTAAATAACCGCAAAACCACAAAACCAAAACAAAAAGTAGGGATATTTTCGAACAACACGCGACAACCAAGGAATCATTTTCTTTTGAAACTGAGGATAACTCAAGTTTTAATATTTTCCATTTCAAATTTTACTGAAAAAATTAAGAAGGTTTCTCAATTCTGGCAAACTAATTTCTGTAACCGACATACGGAGGAAATACTCATGGGAATTTATACAGTTAAAAGTTGTCACGCTGTTTTAAATTTAAAAAATATTGATGACGCGTGGCGATTGATCTTGTGCACAAATTAAAAAAAAAACAGGTTTGACAAGTTGAAACTGGACTTACTCATCCATTTCTTTGGATGAGCCGGTTGGCAGAGTCTACTTTCCTCTTCCTGACTTATCTAGGAAGATCGAATGAGACTCTGCTTCAGGGTAGGGGTAGCCATGCATTTTTTTACAGATAAATAAGCTTCAATTTGATAAAGAACGCCATACATTGCTTTGTATTTTAAAGCTTTTTACAAATATTATTCTTGAATTATGTTTGGAAAATGTGTGGTTTAACCCCCAATTTTCTTTTTGGCTTTCAATAACACTTGTTAAGATCCACATTTCCTACATAATCATAAACCGGCGCAAAAATATCTTTGAATTAGTAGGCACCGTCCTTAAGGACGGTGCCTACTATTGTTATTGCGCATATGTTCTGCGCATCTTGAGATACTCGGATTTCCCATCGGTGATGCTTTAACTAATACAGGGATATTTTTGCATGGTTTAAAACTATCCGGAGAAAGTAGATCTTAGTAAGTACTCTTGGTACCCAAAAAGAAAATTGGGGGTAACCATGCATTTTTGAGAGATAATTAAATTTGAGAAAGAACACCATACATTGCTTTGTATTTTAAAGCTTTTTACAAATATTATTCACGAATTATCTTTGAAAAATGCGTGGTTACCCCCAATTTTCTTTTTGGATTTTAATAACACTTGTTAAGATCTACATTTCCTACATAGTCACACACCGGGGAAAAAATATCTTTGAATTAGTAGGCACCGTCCAAAATTAAGAAAATCCTGGAGATCCCTTCGTGTACCTTTCCACGCCTGAGGACATCTGTTGTAATTACAGCTTCCATTTCTTCGGCACCTTCGGCTAAAATTACGAGAGCACTGCCTTTTAAATTATCCGTCATGTTAAAGCAGAAAATAGGGACCGGACGGTACGTCGACGTCGATCTGGGATAATGGCAGTTGGGACAAAGTGTGAGCCAGCGAGCCATGCGAGTCATGAACATGAGTCATGCGAGCATGCGAGCCAACATGTCGAGCCATGCGAGTCACACAGTTATCGAAAGCTAACCGTTTTAAAATGGGTGCTTAGACTAAATAACTGTTTATCAGCGCTATTTGAAATGGGTGCTTAGACTTAAAGGCGAAAATCGCATGGCTCGCAGATTGTCACCAACCATATGACAGTGTTAGCCCAGCTATCTGGGAGTATAAGTTCCAAGTTCCAAGTTCCAAGTTTAAAGACACCCCCGATATAAGCCCCGAAAACGATACGTAACTTCTTTATTTGTCAAGTAGGTCAATAAAAGCCCGGGGGGGGGGGGGGGGGGGGTACTTTAGGAATTTCTGGGTGGGGATGTGCCGCTGGGACCCTGGAACCCTTAGCCTATACCAGAGCTAGTTCAGCTGAATTTTGCTACCCTATACTAGAGTAAACTCCCACCGATTTCCGTCTAAATACCGATACTTGAGAGTTAATAATATCCAGAAGTTTCTCATGATAGCCATTTATTGACACTGTTGAGGCTGAGTTGCGCAAATTTAAACTTTGCCGACTCGACTTTTTAATATTTTTGAGCGGGAATTTCTGGTTTCCTTAGTCTTGATAAAATCTTCAAGCGACTGGTCAGTTTCGTGAGAAATGATCCCCTATTCTAGACCCAAACGCTCTGATTTATATACCCTATGCTAGAGTAAACTGCTTGAAAACCATACCCTTCACAGCGGCACATACCTATATAGCCCATATATGGCAGTACCCCCCCCCCCCCGGGAATAAAAGGCAGCTAAAAAGCTGATGTGGACATCATATCAAGCCCCAGCAAAGCAGGATTTCCCGGTCTTATTTAATACTTTTAGCCCTCTGTACAGTCAGTAAAACTCACGAACAGTTCGATGATCAACAAAATGAAAATGAATTCTTAATCCAAAGCGGCTGTGTTTTATTTATCAACATATCAGATATTAAGTGAAGCTATGATCCTCGCAGTTATGAACGCAGTTTTTGCAATTGCGTAGGGAACCCGTGACCTCGCGATACCGGTGCGACGCTCTAACCAACTGAGCTATGAAGCCACTGACGTTGGGAGCTCGTAATTTGTGATATATATATGATAGTTCATATATGATCCACTTCATATATCATTTCATCATTGATTCATTCCTTACGGGAACATTAGAACTCACAAATGACCAGGTCCCAATGTCAGTGGCTTCATAGCTCAGGCTTCTCTACGGAATTGCAAAAATTGCGTTCATAACTGCGAAGATCATAGCTTCACTTGATTTCATATCTGCAGTTAATGTATGATCCAGTTGATATATCATTTCATCATATCAGATATCGCCTCACCACTTCGCTCGACGTGACCTATGCTCCCGACCTATGCTCCGTAGTAAATGGTTGGATGTGATAAGATGCATATTATAAATTTCGCTTCAGGAAAAATGCATTCTGGGGAAACAACACACACAAAATGTAGCTATTTAACCTTTCATCTTTTTACCTGTGTACTTTAAAAAAGTACAGACTGCACATTCAATATTAAAACCGATTTAGAGAACGAAAGGTGGTAATTACGCAATTTTGGTGACCACAAGGCAAGCAATTCGTCATCCATCATGCCTTATTCTCAGTCAAAATTGGCATGAGGGACGCTTGTAAAGACTGAGATCCTAGTCTTTATCTTGCTTAGCAACTCACTTGGACGCAAGGTTTTATTTTGCGTATTTGTAATGGACGGATTTTCAAAAAGCGCTCAACTTCAGTTCAGAACTTCAAGATTGACTAACCGTCTTGTTGCCACAGTTCTGTTTCGTATGGGCGAATGACCACATTCTTCAGCCAATTTACAACGACTGACCAGTAAATTTAAATGCTGGCCGCTTTATATAAATGTACGGTTGCTATGGTGTTTATTACTGCGTTGGATTATCTTAAGTTTCTGAGCACTATCTGTGATCCATTTCTTTGGGGCATGAAATCGCTAATTCCTTGCGTTTGTTGAGACTGAAAAGGCTTCTTGCAGATAAGGCCACCTCCTTTTTACTGGGTTGCCGTATGGCAATCCCAGTCTAAAAGTGGGGGGCATTTGTTCGGTGTTATTTTTCTTTTTTTCTTCCGTGTCGGTAAAAGTCTTGCCTGTCACTCCCCTGGTAAGTGGTATCTTTGTGCATAGAGCCTTCTGCGCGTATTTTCTTAGGATCGAGAGGGTAGTGGAACTGCGTATATTTCTCTGGTGGACACAGTAGAATCATTAACCTATTGTGGCCTGCAATGGCGTCGAAAGTCATGTAACGCGAATGGCGTTTTAGTGGATCCTTAAACAAAATATACCCTTATGGAGCTCAATAATAGAAAGTCAGTTGGATAAACTAGGCAGGCGGTGAAAACCAACACCTGGAATCTCAAAAGCGACGAGTAATAGACCTTATTCATAAACGGCGGTTACATTTATAATTCTTTTGTCCACGTGCAAATTAGCCTACCAAGCCTCATTTTAGATCAAGAATTCTTTTCACTGTATGGTATCGAGGCTTGGTAGGCTAATTTGCACTTCGACAAAAGAATTATAAATTGGCCGCCATTTATGAATACGGTCTATGGACTTCGACAACAATCTGTCGCCCATCGAGCAGAAATCAAAGTGAGCTGCATTTCTAAAATAATATTTACCAAGTGTGCTGTTATGTAGAACACTAAAACCAAATGGAAAATTCTCTGGTAACCTATGGGTTCAACAAAGACAGAGAACGAATCGAACACCTTAAGTGGATCTGTGATCAACTCTGCACAGTCTTCAGGTAAAAAAAAATTGGAAATGTGACAGCCAAGAATTATTTGAAAGAAAGCTTGTACATGGTAATTTGGCACGATTGAGTTTCTTGTCTGCACGCACGCAATGAAATAGGAAGAGGTTTTCCCCTCTAAGAGCAAATATGTTAATTGTTTCAAAAAATTGTTCGCTGGAAAAGGTGGCCTTTATGAAATCATCATGTTTTATAATAGGCGAGATTAACTGGATAGCTTTTATGGCAATAGTAAAGCATTTTCGTGTCAAAATGAGGTTAGCGTTTTTCTGTTGTGCTAACTTAATTAAAGGTTAGGGTTTAGTGTTAGGGTTAGGGCTAGGGTTAGGGTTAGGGATTCTGCCTCGTGAGTTTGTTTTTCTCGTTAACCAGGAATGGAAAGTCATTGCAACGCGAATGGCGTTTTAGTGCATCTTATATTGTTTGTTTCAATAAAATGTTTCGCTGGAAAAGGATTCTGTGATATTTTCTGCCTTTGTGAATTATAATATCATGTTGTGTATTGAATTTTGGAGCTTGAAGTTGAAACGTGATACGGGTGGATATTTTTAGTATTGCTCTGTAAGCGGGAAAGGTTTCATGAAAATAAACAGGTGTGTTGGAAGCGTGCTTGAGTTTCAACAAAATGAGCCCCAAAATCAGCATAAAGTTGTGACGCCGGTGAATAATAAAGTAGCTGCTATTTCCAAAATGATGGAATTACCTTGTGATAAATAACCTCGTCTTGGAGAGTTAATCAACATGTCAGCCCAGAAGCCAATGTTTCTCACTTCCCATTTATTTTCTTCATCTTTCTGGGTTCAGTACTTTGCTAGTAACCACATGTCTTCTCAGGCTATTTACCCAAGGCTTCCACCACGGCACTTAACTACAATGATAGACAATACCAAAACAATATCGTGCACTGTTAGAGCTACATATTACGCAAGGACAGATCTGTTTCGTCGTACAAACGTGTGAGAGCCTGTGAGCCAAAGGGCCTCTGCTGGTATGACTTCTGGGTGACCCCATACATGGTCTTAATGACCCCCAACTTGAAAAAATTGTCCGGAACGGTGCACGTACCACAGGCAACCCAGTGTACCCTCAAGGCGGGTCTAGTTTTTTTTCGTTTACCGTCGAATCCGTGTTTTGATATTGGATCGGTCGGTCGAATTGAAAAAAAAAACCTAGAAAAAAAAAATCATAAGCATTCTCGGAATCGAAGACCTGGTACCCCGGCATCATAGCTGTGGAGCCGGGAAAACAACAAGACGTGAACACAAAATCAATATGACAGTAAAGTTGGTGGATGTTGTTGCAAAATTAAGACAGCGTGGGGAAAAGGATCAACTACCGAAACTCCTATGCGACATAAAATAGCTTAAAAACGTCGTTACCAATTTTTTTTTTTTGGAAAATGCCAAAAATTTGGGTTGGTCGAACAACGCTAAACGGAGAAAAAAAGGGGATGGCTTAATACTAAATTTATCATAAAAGCATAAGTTACATTTCTTGCTAATGTTATCATAAGGTTCGCATTTCTTGAGTACCTTCCACTTTTTGTGGAAAGGTTGCCAGCGTGTGTAAATGTCCATTCATGTTTTGATAGTGAAGTTTCGTTTTTCTTTTTTACATGACAAATCAGCATTTTTACATTAAAAAGCTGCTTTTTTGAACGGAAATCATAGTCTTTTCAATTGTAAAGGAGCTGCTTCACGATTACATTTATATAATTGTAAAAATGCTGCTTTTGTACTATAATGAAGCAGTTTTTTGGCACAAACGTGTTTTTACCCATGTGGCGTAAAAAACCGATCGGTTACAAAACCGTTTTTTGGTCACAAATATATGTTTTGTAAAATTACATACCTATTTTACTAACCGAGTTGGAGGTCCGTAATGTAAGTTACGGACCGAGTTTTTTTTCCCGTTGCAACGGGAAAATAGCTAATAAAGTTTTTCTATATATTTTGTTTTATAGCTGATGAAGTCTACAACATTACCGCTGGTAGTTATATATAATATCCAATACATATATTTGAAGTGCGGGTTGTAGAAAAAGGAGTGAAGTGATCCTTTCACGGGAACACATGAGCTAAAAAAAAAGACCTGTTCCCGGTTGTGTGGCTTCATATAGATCAGGTGGTAAGGCATTGCTCTGGTAACGCGGAGGTCATGGGGTAGAATCCCGTTGGAGCCACCAGAATTTCTCAAGTATCTATAAGAGACAATTGTCCATTTGTTCAAATCGTCCAGTTAGGACCCACTTAAGTGCGAGGATCGCTTCACTTACTTACTTACTTATTCACTCACTGTATATATCCCATGTTACGTTATTTCGTCGCGATAGAGCTTGTTTTTTATTTGTCAAGAAACCACATGTAACGTCATTTCCATTTACCTTTACAAAGCCGTTTCGTTTAGAATTGGTTTTGAAATTGCGAGAACATTCTCTTTCCATGTTTTTGCATTGATGGGATAATGACATGCTCCTGCAAATTATCTCATTCGAGGGGTAGTCCCTGTAAACTTGAGTTCACGTTATAGACCTTTTTCAGTAGCTTGTACCTGTCGCTTTCCCAATTAAGACAAAGTATTCTCAGGGGAAAATTTCTTTTTGGGTGCTTGGATGGCGCAGTGGTGAGAACACTCGTCTCCCACCAATGTGGCCCGGGTTCGATTCCCAGACGCAGCGTCATATGTGGGTTGAGTTTGTTGGTTCTCTAGTCTGCACCGAGAGGTTTTTCTCCGGGTACTCCGGTTTCCCCTCTCCTCAAAAACCAACATTTCATTTGATTTGTGTTAATTGTTAATTTTATTTTACAGTGTCCCCAATTAGTGCTGCAGCGCTAGAACGACTTGGCACTTAAATAAAGTTCCTTTCCTTTCCTTTCCTTCCTTTCTTCTAGTTAATGTGCGTGTATAGGCAAGGACGCAAGACGAATTTTGAAAGAAACTGTCCCCTTGAGTAACATCACGTGGTCTGGATTGGGAAAGAAAACGAAGCTCTAAAGGTCTATTCTTGCCAATTATCAACTGGATCAACATATGCACCGCATCGCTGAGCACAATAATGTGAACAGTATCCAGTATGACCGTAATCTGCACTTTCGGAGTAAAATCTAATTGCATTTCCTCTCTTCATAAATCCAGGTGCATCCTTGTACCGATTTTTGCACCCAAAGCACTATTCGATCTCGTACATTACAAAGTACTTTTCTCTGAATTCTTCGGTTGCCTTGTTCCAGTAATAGACGGAGGAAAGCCACCTAAAGTGCACTTTCCTTCCAAACATTTTGTCTGAAACAAGATTTCACCATCTGCGGCACACCAAACTCAGGGTCAAAATGGCAGCATCTCGCTCACTGTCGCAGACAAACTGGAGTATCTCTGATAGCACCTCATCTGGCAGACAGTCCGCAATGCCTAGAGAAACAGTTTCAATAGAATCATTGTTCAAGTCAGGTTGCTGAGTATGATGCAACGTTAATATGAAGGCGTAAACTATTTGCTTAGATAGAAGAAAAGAGAAGAGAAGAGTGCAATTTAATGCACCTAATGTGGGTCATTGGTAGTATGCCTGTTGGCCGATTTCCACGAAGTAGCCTTGCTAGCTATATGGTGTTTTGCAGAACATTTTCCCCTCACTGTACTAAAACACAAATATACTAATTTTACACTTATTTAAGCCCTCTCCATAGATCTAATATTCAGTCAGGCTGAGTTGTTCAGTTCGGATTTAATCGTTACAGTCGGTAACCAATGAGACTTCTCAGCTCACAGTGAAATCATTTCTGTAGTTACAGCGACGTTCAAATAGCAACATCGGTCTACTGATTTCCAGCTCTATCCCCGGCATTACATGTTAAGACCTACCAAGGGACAAGGAATATTATCCACCGGACAAGGGATACCTTAAAATAATTTTAAGGGAACGGTTGACGGTTATATTTGGCAACAAGAGAATAAGTGCCCTCATTCCTGGGAGGGGGGGGGGGGGGGGTTTCAAAACCCATTTGATGATGTTTACTCACTCTCAGTCCTCGGCATAGCACACTGCTTGCGAGTTGGCAGCTAAAAGAAATCAATCAGTCATACCACGTGTCAGTCTTAATAGTCTCTGTATGTAATCTTGTATAGCTGCAATCAAATGGCATGTTGGCCATCATAAGCACGTTATGTCTTAATAGTAGACCTAGCAGGAAAACAAAGGCAACCTAAGCCACGGAAACGTTTACCTGTTTTATGCTTTATGTACCACATATCGGTAGATACCTGTGCTTGAATAGGAAAGAGAATAACCTGGGGAATCAGCGTTTAAGTTATGCTTACATCTTTTCCGTCCAAGGATTTTTGTTCAGTTTTCCTTGTATCCACTCACTAAGGACCCACTCTGACTCCTTGAACTTTCTCGAAAATAATAAAATAAAAAACCCCACAAAGTTGTAAGTTTCAACAACGTGGTTGAAGCTCCAAAAGTGAGTATTTTTGGAATTTGAGTATTTCAGATATTACCTTTATTTTTGATTTCCTTCGGAGTTTTTCCTTGAAGTGGGTGCTGCAGTTTTCCTTTGTCTCCGTATTGCCGGTTTGTTGCTTCTCGTCTACTTCGCTTGTCGAGTGAGTCTCATCTGTAAAAATCCTAGAAACCATCGTGCAGCAAAATTTGCAAATGTAAACTGAAATCCTTTTTTAGTATGTTTCCTCAATGTAATATATTTTACCATGAAAACAGCTTTATGTTGAAATACGTTCTTCTCATCCTAATACATTCTTCGGTGCGCTATATGAAGCCGCAGTTCGTCAGAGTCTCCCTGACGGCACAAAGTTAAAAATCGAGTGTGTTACTCAGTGACTGGCAAAGCTGTCGAAGCTTCATTGACAACGAATGACACCAATGCCTTTGAGATCGGTTGAGTTGTCAAATATCGCATCCATAACTGATGAAATCGACCCCTTAATCCC
>NC_090888.1:37459156-37476656 GCF_036669925.1 Montipora capricornis | reverse complement strand
TGAACAAAGGAAAAAACGACTACGGTAAACCACTTTTTAGAAATATGCATCCACTTGAAATAACTCATCAGTAGAAATAACAAACGGTTTAGTGTCCAAGAAAAGAATTTGTGGAGTAACTTCTTCCACCAACTTTAAGCTATTACTGGTGTACCGTTTTGTCGTTCTCATTCTCTGCCGTCCAGGCATCTTGCAACCTTAGTAGATTCAAAATTAATTCTTAACGGGAATAAGACTAGTTAAAAGGGCAGGATTTTTCTGCAATCTTTATACTCAACAATTTACAAGAACTCTTTCAACAACAAAACACGGAATGGAGTTCCAACGGGCATACGTGCCGTTGTTGCGACCTCTTGGGACCAGAAACAGAAAGAAGCGATTTTGACTTTGAAATTCATTGTCCTGCAAAGAACGACCACAGATGCTGTTGGAGAATGTGAGACACGGCAAAGTTACAGTTAAAGAAAAACACGAACAAGAACGAGATACGATTTAGTGGCAGAAGGATGATTGGTTTTCCGACGGGGATCTCTTCCGTTGTTGCAATTAAAGATGGGCAGAGGTTGGAGGAAATGGGAAGAAAGAAGGAATAGGTGTGCACTGGCCGGGAATCGAACCCGCGTGGCAGGCGAGAATTCTACCACTGAACCACCAGTGCTTGTTTGATTAAGTGCAAGCTGACAATAAAATCTGCAATACTGGATGACGATGGTTTCTGTCATTGCAGAGCACGATTATCCCAACCTTGGCTTAAGTTTCCAAAGCGAGCAAGCTCTTAGAGCTGACTAAAAATGTTCTTATCGTAATGAAGGAGTACTGAGCCAAGTGCAAAGGATCCTGGAAAGTGCTTGAAGGTATTCTCACGTCTGCTTCGTGAAGTTGCTGTAGATATTTGTTTTCAAAAATGGAAAATCAACTGATCTTTCACCCACCAAGTCCTGCTGAGGCCTAGTAATACATTAGGAACAGTGATACGGACTGGCCAAGAATCCAACCCGACTAACCTGCGTGAGAGAACCGCTTTCTGCCATTAAACATTCTGTTGTAGCTGGAACGTCGTAAGTAGGAGGATAGACCTTAGGGACGAGAAAACAACATTCAACTAAGACTGTTAAAGGGGGCAATCGGATTTGAACCGGTGACCTGTCGATCTGCAGTCAAATGCTCTACCACTGAGCTATGCCCCCAGTTTACGCTAAAGAAAGGATTTCCGACGTGACTGCAACCACGTTATCTCTGCTAAAGTGAAAGAAGTAGAATAACTTTACGTTCTCGTTTGGCGATCGGAATTCATGATTTAAAAGGGTAACAACTTAAGAGTGATGTGAGAAAAAGCTTAGAAAGTTTCCTAAAGTTTTCAATGGTTTCTCTTGTAAAGACCAAGCACACTCTTGCTTTAGTTTTACGAATAAAGCGAAAGATCGTTCGGCGGAAGAAAAATTAAGAGGCATGGTTTAAACTATTGAGTACAAGGAGTGTGATTTCTCATAATTTTGAGAGAGCAAACGATGCTGGGAATACAATCCGATGATATCGGCGATTCGACGTCAGGCTGAAAAAATCCCCGTACAGTGACATCCACCATTGCTGTGGCATAATTCTTAACGGGAATAAGACTAGTTAAAAGGGCAGGATTTTTCTGCAATCTTTATACTCAACAATTTACAAGAACTCTTTCAACAACAAAACACGGAATGGAGTTCCAACGGGCATACGTGCCGTTGCTGCGATCTCTTGGGACCAGAAACATAAAGAAGCGATTCATTGTCCTGCAAAGAACGACCACAGATGCTGTTGGAGAATGTGAGAAACTTTTTAAGGCTTTTATCTTAGGTCATGGTTAAGCTTTTACCCTATTATAAATCGGTTTACTTCAGTAAGTAAGAGACACGGCAAAGTTACAGTTTAAGAAAAACACGAACAAGAACGAGATACGATTTAATGGCAGAAGGATGATTGGTTTTCCGACGGGGATCTCTTACAAGTGGGGATATTGCCCTCAATCCTGGACCAACCAATTCAACCGTGAAGTGCTCTGTTTGTGGGAAGACCGTTGCTTGCAACCATCGCGCAGTTGAATGTGACGCGTGTTCGCTGTGGTGCCACATTAAATGCGGTAAGGTGAATGCCAAGACATACATCGATATGATGAATACCTCCCAATTGCAGTGGACCTGTCCTGTCTGCCTAACAAACCTACAATCTAATGCCTGTTTAACAAATCTACAACCCACTGCCTCTGCGAGTGAAATGCCTGTACGTGCCAATTGCAAGATTCTGAAATTGATGTGTACAAAATGCTTAGGTCTACTCTAGGAAATTGGAACCTGAAAATTGGGCACATAAATGTTAACGGTCTTCTTGCAAAATTAGCTGACATCCACCTTCTACTTAGTGAAGTCAAATTTGATGTACTGGGAATTACTGAGACTCATTTAACAGATGACATATCTAACAATTTAATTAAAATAACAGGTTATGACCTAGCAAGGCGTGATAGGTCAGGATCTAAAGGAGGAGGTGTGGTGATATATTTTCGTGATGGTCTAAATGTTTATGAGGACCTGAAATGGAACGTTGATCAAGAATTGGAGGCAGTGTGGTTAAATATAACAATTCGCTCCCAATCAACCCTAATTGGCTGTTTATATCGTCCACCCAAATCTACTACCTTCTTCAATTCCCTACATGCCCTGTTGAACAGGATTTGGATTAAAAGGAAGAATGTTATATTGCTTGGTGATTTCAACTCTAATTTGATGAGTGATTCCCATTCAGTCCAGGACTCATCCCAGGCTGGCAAAAGGCTGAAGAGCATACTTGGCAGCTTTGGATACTCAAATCTTATTGAATCACCAACACGAGTCACTGCTAAGTCTAAGTCGTTAATTGACCTTATTATTGTTAGCCCCAATCATCGCACATCTAATATCTTAGCTGGTTCTTTGGATTTGGGGATCTCTGATCACCATCTTACATACGCAGTATTTTCTAATAAGATGAATAAACGTAAGCCCAAGATAATCACTGTTAAGAATTATAAGTCAATGGACATTGAAAGTCTACAGAATGACTTAGAGGAGGCCCCATGGCATATTGTAAATTCTGTTGAAGAAATTGAGGACAGTGTTCATTTATGGGAGACTATGCTCAAAGGAATTGTGGATTCTCACATAAAAAGAAGGAAAGTTAAGATTAGAAATAAATCGCTTCCATGGATTGACATTGGGATCAGAAAGGCTATGAATGAACGATACAAGTATTTGAAATCAGCGCAAGAAAAACCTGATGATAATGCTCTATGGAAACTGTACAAGATTAAAAGAAATAGTGTCAAAAAGATGTTAAGGAAAGCTGAAGCCCAATATTGGATTAAGCTAGCAGATAATGCATCCACTCCTAAAGATTTTTGGAAAATATCAAACCAAATCCTTGGTAAGAGCACAAACACAAGAACTGGTCCATTACAAGACACAGATGGCAACATAATAACTGATGAAGAGCAAAAAGCAGATTTATTGAACAAGTCGTTTTTAGATACTGCTATTAATCTTACAAGGAACTTAGACCCAGTCCCCATTGACACTACTTGTTTTATAAATAGGGTTACTCCGACTATTGAAAATTTCTCGATTTCATGGGATGAGATCAAGAATGATGTTCTTAAATCCCTTCAGCCAAATAAGTCGGTGGGCCCTGATCAAGTTTCACCTAAAGATCTTAGATTAGCTCAGGATTCTGTGATACAAGGGTTGTTTGAGGTTTTCAAAAAGAGCAGGGATTGTTGTAGATTCCCCCAGCAGTGGAAGGAATCCTTAGTTACTGCTCTTTTTAAAAAAGGGAGTAAATTGGATTCTAATAATTATAGACCTATATCTTTGCTTAGTGTCCCAGGAAAACTGCTTGAAAGGGTTGTATGTAAGTCCTTTGATGATCATATTTTATCTAATAGTATTTTAACTAATAAGCAATGGGGCTTTAGAAAAGGTTATTCAACTGAAAGTCTTCTGCTTCATCTTACTGAAGCTTGGAGAGAGGCTTTGGATGGAGGTCGCAAGGTTGGAGTGTTATTCATTGATTTCCGTAAGGCTTTTGATTGTGTAAATCACACTATCCTTGTTGAAAAACTTAAAGGAATTGGAGTTATGGGTAGTATGTGGAATTGGATCAATGATTACCTCTCCAACCGTGTGCAAAGGACTCAAGTTAATGGTATAAGATCGGATTTAAGACCTGTTAAAGTTGGAGTACCCCAAGGGTCCTTATTAGGTCCCAGACTCTTTGCAACTTATGTAAATGATTTACCAGATCATGTTAACAGAGGGGCGTTATATATGTATGCGGACGATACAACAATTTATGTAATAGGTGACACTGTTGATGAGATCGTTCTTGTTTTACAAGAGGTTCTTGACCAGGTGTATACCTGGTGCCTTATGAATAGACTGATTATTCACGAGGGTAAATCTGAGGCAATGATTTTGAGCATTAATCCCTTCATTGGTCCTTTGAAACCTCTGAAGTTGGGTGAGGATTTTATTCAGTACATATCCTCTACTGCTTGTCTCGGGGTTACCATCGATGATAAACTGTCTTGGTCTCAGCATATTAAATCAATTTGTGTGTCATTCAATAGTAAAGTCAAAATGCTGAGACGTATAAGTTTTTTACCTAAATCTATGCTAGAAACTCTGTACTTTAAGACTGTAATCCCAAGTGTCCTCTATGGGGTTGTGGTTTGGGGCTCTGGCTCCAAATTTAAAGAACTAGAATTGATACATATTAGAGCCGCTAGACTAATTCATAAGTTGCCAAAGGGCATGACTGATGAAGATATTTTAGCAAGAGCGGGGTGGATGCCTCTTGAATATTTTTATAAATTTCGTATTTTAATGATGACTCATAAGGCTTTTTATAATTTAGGTTTAGAGGAAATAAATTCATTAGTTGTTAGGACCTGTAAGAGCTATAATCTTAGGAAATCTTTAAATATTTTAGTTAATAGACCAAACACTGAGCTCGGTCGTAATTCCTTTGTACACAGGGCTGCAATCGCCTGGAATTCCCTGTCTGATAGTGTAAGATCTTTTTCTAATCAAACAGGCTTTAAAAATGGACTGAAGCAGTTAAAACATACTGTTATGAACATCACTTTTGAAAAAGACAGCTCAGTAGTTTATAATAAGCATGCCGATTTTTATTATTATTAATATATATTTTATGCTTTATTTATTTTTAGCGATTATTTATCTTATTTATTCAAAGTATAATCACTACCATATGTATGTATCGTTAATTTTATTACAGTAGGTACACATCAGCTGTAAAGTTGCTTTTTTCCTCTTGACCTGCTTTACTAAATAAAGTTATGTATGTATGTATGTATGTATGTAATTAAAGATGGGCAGAGGTTGGAGGAAATGGGAAGAAAGAAGGAATAGGTGTGCACTGGCCGGGAATCGAACCCGGGCCTCCCGCGTGGCAGGCGAGAATTCTACCACTGAACCACCAGTGCTTGTTTGATTAAATGCAAGCTGACAATACAATCTGCAATACTGGATGACGATGGTTTCTGTCATTGCAGAGCACGATTATGCCAACCTGGCCTTGGCTTAAGTTTCCAAAGCGAGCAAGCTCTTAGAGCTGACTAAAAATGTTCTTATCGTAATGAAGGAGTACTGAGCCAAGTGCAAAGGATCCTGGAAAGTGCTGAAGGTATTGTCACGTCTGCTTCGTGAAGTTGCTGTAGATATTTGTTTTCAAAAATGGAAAATCAACTGATCTTTCACCCACCAAGACCTGCTGAGGTCTGGCCAAGTGATACGGACTGGCCAAGAATCCAACCCGACTAACCTGCGTGAGAGAACCGCTTTCTGCCATTAAACATTCTGTTGTAGCTGGAACGTCGTAAATAGGAGGAGAGACCTTAGGGACGAGAAAACAACATTCAACTAAGACTGTTAAAGGGGGCAATCGGATTTGAACCGGTGACCTCTCGATCTGCAGTCCAATGCTCTACCACTGAGCTATGCCCCCAGTTGACGCTAAAGAAACGATTTCTGACGTGACTGCAACCACGTTATCTCTGCTAAAGTGAAAGAAGTAGAATAACTTTACGTTCTCGTTTGGCGATCGGAATTCATGATTTAAAAGGGTAACAACTTAAGAGTGATGTGAGAAAAAGCTTAGAAAGTTTCCTAAAGTTTTCAATGGTTTCTCTTGTATAGACCAAGCACACTCTTGCTTTAGTTTTACGAATAAACCGAAAGATCGTTCGGCGGAAGAAAAATTAAGAGGCATGGTTTAAACTATTGAGTACAAGGAGTGTCATTTCTCATAATTTTGAGAGAGCAAACGATGCTGGGAATATAATCCGATGATATCGGCGAGTCGACGTCAGGCTGAAAAAATCCCCGTACAGTGACATCCACCATTGCTGTGGCATAATTGTTAACGGGAATAAGACTAGTTAAAAGGGCAGGATTTTTCTGCAATCTTTATACTCAACAATTTACAAGAACTCTTTCAACAACAAAACACGGAATGGAGTTCCAACGGGCATACGTGCCGTTGTTGCGATCTCTTGGGACCAGAAACATAAAGAAGCGATTCATTGTCCTGCAAAGAACGACCACAGATGCTGTTGGAGAATGTGAGAAACTTTTTAAGGCTTTTATCTTAGGTCATGGTTAAGCTTTTACCCAATTATAAATCGGTTTACTTCAGTAAGTAAGAGACACGGCAAAGTTACAGTTAAAGAAAAACACGAACAAGAACGAGATACGATTTAGTGGCAGAAGGATGATTGGTTTTCCGACGGGGATCTCTTCCGTTGTTGCCATTAAAGATGGGCAGAGGTTGGAGGAAATGGGAAGAAAGAAGGAATAGTTGTGCACTGGCCGGGAATCGAACCCGGGCCTCCCGCGTGGCAGGCGAGAATTCTACCACTGAACCACCAGTGCTTGTTTGATCGAATGCAAGCTGACAATACAATCAGCAATACTGGATGACGATCGTTTCTGTCATTGCAGAGCACGATTATGCCAACCTGGCCTTGGCTTAAGTTTCCAAAGCGAGCAAGCTCTTAGAGCTGACTAAAAATGTTCTTATCGTAATAAAGGAGTACTGAGCCAAGTGCAAGGATCCTGGAAAGTGCTGAAGGTATTGTCACGTCTGCTTCGTGAAGTTGCTGTAGATATTTGTTTTCAAAAATGGAAAATCAACTGATCTTTCACCCACGAATACCTGCTGAGGCTTAGTAATACATTAGGAACAGTGATACGGACTGGCCAAGAATCCAACCCGACTAACCTGCGTGAGAGAACCGCTTTCTGCCATTAAACATTCTGTTGTAGCTGGAACGTCGTAAATAGGAGGAGAGACCTTAGGGACGAGAAAACAACATTCAACTAAGACTGTTAAAGGGGGCAATCGGATTTGAACCGGTGACCTCTCGATCTGCAGTCCAATGCCCTACCACTGAGCTATGCCCCCAGTTGACGCTAAAGAAACGATTTCTGACGTGACTGCAACCACGTTATCTCTGCTAAAGTGAAAGAAGTAGAATAACTTTACGTTCTCGTTTGGCGATCGGAATTCATGATTTAAAAGGGTAACAACTTAAGAGTGATGTGAGAAAAAGCTTAGAAAGTTTCCTAAAGTTTTCAATGGTTTCTCTTGTAAAGACCAAGCACACTCTTGCTTTAGTTTTACGAATAAACCGAAAGATCGTTCGGCGGAAGAAAAATTAAGAGGCATGGTTTAAACTATTGAGTACAAGGAGTGTGATTTCTCATAATTTTGAGAGAGCAAACGATGCTGGGAATATAATCCGATGATATCGGCGATTCGACATCAGGCTGAAAAAATTCCCGTACAGTGACATCCACCATTGCTGTGGCATAATTCTTAACGGGAATAAGACTAGTTAAAAGGGCAGGATTTTTCTGCAATCTTTATACTCAACAATTTACAAGAACTCTTTCAACAACAAAACACGGAATGGAGTTCCAACGGGCATACGTGCCGTTGTTGCGATCTCTTGGGACCAGAAACATAAAGAAGCGATTCATTGTCCTGCAAAGAACGACCACAGATGCTGTTGGAGAATGTGAGAAACTTTTTAAGGCTTTTATCTTAGGTCATGGTTAAGCTTTTACCCAATTATAAATCGGTTTACTTCAGTAAGTAAGAGACACGGCAAAGTTACAGTTAAAGAAAAACACGAACAAGAACGAGATACGATTTAGTGGCAGAAGGATGATTGGTTTTCCGACGGGGATCTCTTCCGTTGTTGCAATTAAAGATGGGCAGAGGTTGGAGGAAATGGGAAGAAAGAAGGAATAGGTGTGCACTGGCCGGGAATCGAACCCGGGCCTCCCGCGTGGCAGGCGAGAATTTTACCACTGAACCACCAGTGCTTGTTTGATTAAATGGAAGCTGACAATACAATCTGCAATACTGGATGACGATGGTTTCTGTCATTGCAGAGCACGATTATGCCAACCTGGCCTTGGCTTAAGTTTCCAAAGCGAGCAAGCTCTTAGAGCTGACTAAAAATGTTCTTATCGTAATGAAGGAGTAATGAGCCAAGTGCAAAGGATCCTGGAAAGTGCTGAAGGTATTGTCACGTCTGCTTCGTGAAGTTGCTGTAGATATTTGTTTTCAAAAATGGAAAATCAACTGATCTTTCACCCACCAAGACCTGCTGAGGCCTAGTAATACATTAGGAACAGTGATACGGACTGGCCAAGAATCCAACCCGACTAACCTGCGTGAGAGAACCGCTTTCTGCCATTAAACATTCTGTTGTAGCTGGAACGTCGTAAATAGGAAGATAAACCTTGGGGACGAGAAAACAACATTCAACTAAGACTGTTAAAG
The DNA here is from genome assembly GCF_036669925.1 of Montipora capricornis. Classification (NCBI taxonomy): domain Eukaryota; kingdom Metazoa; phylum Cnidaria; class Anthozoa; order Scleractinia; family Acroporidae; genus Montipora; species Montipora capricornis. Next base: position 37,467,773 of record NC_090888.1, on the reverse strand, counting down.
GGGGCAATCGGATTTGAACCGGTGACCTCTCGATCTGCAGTCCAATGCTCTACCACTGAGCTATGCCCCCAGTTGACGCTAAAGAAACGATTTCTGACGTGACTCCAACCTCGTTATCTCTGCTAAAGTGAAAGAAGTAGAATAACTTTACGTTCTCGTTTGGCGATCGGAATTCATGATTTAAATGGTAACAACTTAAGAGTGATGTGAGAAAAAGCTTAGAAAGTTTCCTAAAGTTTTCAATGGTTTCTCTTGTAAAGACCAAGCACACTCTTGCTTTAGTTTTACGAATAAACCGAAAGATCGTTCGGCGGAAGAAAAATTAAGAGGCATGGTTTAAACTATTGAGTACAAGGAGTGTGATTTCTCATAATTTTGAGAGAGCAAACGATGCTGGGAATATAATCCGATGATATCGGCGATTCGACATCAGGCTGAAAAAATTCCCGTACAGTGACATCCACCATTGCTGTGGCATAATTCTTAACGGGAATAAGACTAGTTAAAAGGGCAGGATTTTTCTGCAATCTTTATACTCAACAATTTACAAGAACTCTTTCAACAACAAAACACGGAATGGAGTTCCAACGGGCATACGTGCCGTTGTTGCGATCTCTTGGGACCAGAAACATAAAGAAGCGATTCATTGTCCTGCAAAGAACGACCACAGATGCTGTTGGAGAATGTGAGAAACTTTTTAAGGCTTTTATCTTAGGTCATGGTTAAGCTTTTACCCAATTATAAATCGGTTTACTTCAGTAAGTAAGAGACACGGCAAAGTTACAGTTAAAGAAAAACACGAACAAGAACGAGATACGATTTAGTGGCAGAAGGATGATTGGTTTTCCGACGGGGATCTCTTCCGTTGTTGCAATTAAAGATGGGCAGAGGTTGGAGGAAATGGGAAGAAAGAAGGAATAGGTGTACACTGGCCGGGAATCGAACCCGGGCCTCCCGCGTGGCAGGCGAGGATTCTACCACTGAACCACCAGTGCTTGTTTGATTAAATGGAAGCTGACAATACAATCTGCAATACTGGATGACGATGGTTTCTGTCATTGCAGAGCACGATTATGCCAACCTGGCCTTGGCTTAAGTTTCCAAAGCGAGCAAGCTCTTAGAGCTGACTGAAAATGTTCTTATCGTAATGAAGGAGTAATGAGCCAAGTGCAAAGGATCCTGGAAAGTGCTGAAGGTATTGTCACGTCTGCTTCGTGAAGTTGCTGTAGATATTTGTTTTCAAAAATGGAAAATCAACTGATCTTTCACCCACCAAGACCTGCTGAGGCCTAGTAATACATTAGGAACAGTGATACGGACTGGCCAAGAATCCAACCCGACTAACCTGCGTGAGAGAACCGCTTTCTGCCATTAAACATTCTGTTGTAGCTGGAACGTCGTAAATAGGAAGATAAACCTTGGGGACGAGAAAACAACATTCAACTAAGACTGTTAAAGGGGGCAATCGGATTTGAACCGGTGACCTCTCGATCTGCAGTCCAATGCTCTACCACTGAGCTATGCCCCCAGTTGACGCCAAAGAAACGATTTCTGACGTGACTCCAACCTCGTTATCTCTGCTAAAGTGAAAGAAGTAGAATAACTTTACGTTCTCGTTTGGCGATCGGAATTCATGATTTAAATGGTAACAACTTAAGAGTGATGTGAGAAAAAGCTTAGAAAGTTTCCTAAAGTTTTCAATGGTTTCTCTTGTAAAGACCAAGCACACTCTTGCTTTAGTTTTACGAATAAAGCGAAAGATCGTTCGGCGGAAGAAAAATTAAGAGGCATGGTTTAAACTATTGAGTACAAGGAGTGTGATTTCTCATAATTTTGAGAGAGCAAACGATGCTGGGAATACAATCCGATGATATCGGCGATTCGACGTCAGGCTGAAAAAATCCCCGTACAGTGACATCCACCATTGCTGTGGCATAATTCTTAACGGGAATAAGACTAGTTAAAAGGGCAGGATTTTTCTGCAATCTTTATACTCAACAATTTACAAGAACTCTTTCAACAACAAAACACGGAATGGAGTTCCAACGGGCATACGTGCCGTTGCTGCGATCTCTTGGGACCAGAAACATAAAGAAGCGATTCATTGTCCTGCAAAGAACGACCACAGATGCTGTTGGAGAATGTGAGAAACTTTTTAAGGCTTTTATCTTAGGTCATGGTTAAGCTTTTACCCTATTATAAATCGGTTTACTTCAGTAAGTAAGAGACACGGCAAAGTTACAGTTTAAGAAAAACACGAACAAGAACGAGATACGATTTAATGGCAGAAGGATGATTGGTTTTCCGACGGGGATCTCTTACAAGTGGGGATATTGCCCTCAATCCTGGACCAACCAATTCAACCGTGAAGTGCTCTGTTTGTGGGAAGACCGTTGCTTGCAACCATCGCGCAGTTGAATGTGACGCGTGTTCGCTGTGGTGCCACATTAAATGCGGTAAGGTGAATGCCAAGACATACATCGATATGATGAATACCTCCCAATTGCAGTGGACCTGTCCTGTCTGCCTAACAAACCTACAATCTAATGCCTGTTTAACAAATCTACAACCCACTGCCTCTGCGAGTGAAATGCCTGTACGTGCCAATTGCAAGATTCTGAAATTGATGTGTACAAAATGCTTAGGTCTACTCTAGGAAATTGGAACCTGAAAATTGGGCACATAAATGTTAACGGTCTTCTTGCAAAATTAGCTGACATCCACCTTCTACTTAGTGAAGTCAAATTTGATGTACTGGGAATTACTGAGACTCATTTAACAGATGACATATCTAACAATTTAATTAAAATAACAGGTTATGACCTAGCAAGGCGTGATAGGTCAGGATCTAAAGGAGGAGGTGTGGTGATATATTTTCGTGATGGTCTAAATGTTTATGAGGACCTGAAATGGAACGTTGATCAAGAATTGGAGGCAGTGTGGTTAAATATAACAATTCGCTCCCAATCAACCCTAATTGGCTGTTTATATCGTCCACCCAAATCTACTACCTTCTTCAATTCCCTACATGCCCTGTTGAACAGGATTTGGATTAAAAGGAAGAATGTTATATTGCTTGGTGATTTCAACTCTAATTTGATGAGTGATTCCCATTCAGTCCAGGACTCATCCCAGGCTGGCAAAAGGCTGAAGAGCATACTTGGCAGCTTTGGATACTCAAATCTTATTGAATCACCAACACGAGTCACTGCTAAGTCTAAGTCGTTAATTGACCTTATTATTGTTAGCCCCAATCATCGCACATCTAATATCTTAGCTGGTTCTTTGGATTTGGGGATCTCTGATCACCATCTTACATACGCAGTATTTTCTAATAAGATGAATAAACGTAAGCCCAAGATAATCACTGTTAAGAATTATAAGTCAATGGACATTGAAAGTCTACAGAATGACTTAGAGGAGGCCCCATGGCATATTGTAAATTCTGTTGAAGAAATTGAGGACAGTGTTCATTTATGGGAGACTATGCTCAAAGGAATTGTGGATTCTCACATAAAAAGAAGGAAAGTTAAGATTAGAAATAAATCGCTTCCATGGATTGACATTGGGATCAGAAAGGCTATGAATGAACGATACAAGTATTTGAAATCAGCGCAAGAAAAACCTGATGATAATGCTCTATGGAAACTGTACAAGATTAAAAGAAATAGTGTCAAAAAGATGTTAAGGAAAGCTGAAGCCCAATATTGGATTAAGCTAGCAGATAATGCATCCACTCCTAAAGATTTTTGGAAAATATCAAACCAAATCCTTGGTAAGAGCACAAACACAAGAACTGGTCCATTACAAGACACAGATGGCAACATAATAACTGATGAAGAGCAAAAAGCAGATTTATTGAACAAGTCGTTTTTAGATACTGCTATTAATCTTACAAGGAACTTAGACCCAGTCCCCATTGACACTACTTGTTTTATAAATAGGGTTACTCCGACTATTGAAAATTTCTCGATTTCATGGGATGAGATCAAGAATGATGTTCTTAAATCCCTTCAGCCAAATAAGTCGGTGGGCCCTGATCAAGTTTCACCTAAAGATCTTAGATTAGCTCAGGATTCTGTGATACAAGGGTTGTTTGAGGTTTTCAAAAAGAGCAGGGATTGTTGTAGATTCCCCCAGCAGTGGAAGGAATCCTTAGTTACTGCTCTTTTTAAAAAAGGGAGTAAATTGGATTCTAATAATTATAGACCTATATCTTTGCTTAGTGTCCCAGGAAAACTGCTTGAAAGGGTTGTATGTAAGTCCTTTGATGATCATATTTTATCTAATAGTATTTTAACTAATAAGCAATGGGGCTTTAGAAAAGGTTATTCAACTGAAAGTCTTCTGCTTCATCTTACTGAAGCTTGGAGAGAGGCTTTGGATGGAGGTCGCAAGGTTGGAGTGTTATTCATTGATTTCCGTAAGGCTTTTGATTGTGTAAATCACACTATCCTTGTTGAAAAACTTAAAGGAATTGGAGTTATGGGTAGTATGTGGAATTGGATCAATGATTACCTCTCCAACCGTGTGCAAAGGACTCAAGTTAATGGTATAAGATCGGATTTAAGACCTGTTAAAGTTGGAGTACCCCAAGGGTCCTTATTAGGTCCCAGACTCTTTGCAACTTATGTAAATGATTTACCAGATCATGTTAACAGAGGGGCGTTATATATGTATGCGGACGATACAACAATTTATGTAATAGGTGACACTGTTGATGAGATCGTTCTTGTTTTACAAGAGGTTCTTGACCAGGTGTATACCTGGTGCCTTATGAATAGACTGATTATTCACGAGGGTAAATCTGAGGCAATGATTTTGAGCATTAATCCCTTCATTGGTCCTTTGAAACCTCTGAAGTTGGGTGAGGATTTTATTCAGTACATATCCTCTACTGCTTGTCTCGGGGTTACCATCGATGATAAACTGTCTTGGTCTCAGCATATTAAATCAATTTGTGTGTCATTCAATAGTAAAGTCAAAATGCTGAGACGTATAAGTTTTTTACCTAAATCTATGCTAGAAACTCTGTACTTTAAGACTGTAATCCCAAGTGTCCTCTATGGGGTTGTGGTTTGGGGCTCTGGCTCCAAATTTAAAGAACTAGAATTGATACATATTAGAGCCGCTAGACTAATTCATAAGTTGCCAAAGGGCATGACTGATGAAGATATTTTAGCAAGAGCGGGGTGGATGCCTCTTGAATATTTTTATAAATTTCGTATTTTAATGATGACTCATAAGGCTTTTTATAATTTAGGTTTAGAGGAAATAAATTCATTAGTTGTTAGGACCTGTAAGAGCTATAATCTTAGGAAATCTTTAAATATTTTAGTTAATAGACCAAACACTGAGCTCGGTCGTAATTCCTTTGTACACAGGGCTGCAATCGCCTGGAATTCCCTGTCTGATAGTGTAAGATCTTTTTCTAATCAAACAGGCTTTAAAAATGGACTGAAGCAGTTAAAACATACTGTTATGAATATCACTTTTGAAAAAGACAGCTCCGTAGTTTATAATAAGCATGCCGATTTTTATTATTATTAATACATATTTTATGCTTTATTTATTTTTAGCGATTATTTATCTTATTTATTCAAAGTATAATCACTACCATATGTATGTATCGTTAATTTTATTACAGTAGGTACACATCAGCTGTAAAGTTGCTTTTTTCCTCTTGACCTGCTTTACTAAATAAAGTTATGTATGTATGTATGTATGTATGTAATTAAAGATGGGCAGAGGTTGGAGGAAATGGGAAGAAAGAAGGAATAGGTGTGCACTGGCCGGGAATCGAACCCGGGCCTCCCGCGTGGCAGGCGAGAATTCTACCACTGAACCACCAGTGCTTGTTTGATTAAATGCAAGCTGACAATACAATCAGCAATACTGGATGACGATCGTTTCTGTCATTGCAGAGCACGATTATGCCAACCTGGCCTTGGCTTAAGTTTCCAAAGCGAGCAAGCTCTTAGAGCTGACTAAAAATGTTCTTATCGTAATGAAGGAGTACTGAGCCAAGTGCAAAGGATCCTGGAAAGTGCTGAAGGTATTGTCACGTCTGCTTCGTGAAGTTGCTGTAGATATTTGTTTTCAAAAATGGAAAATCAACTGATCTTTCACCCACCAAGACCTGCTGAGGTCTGGCCAAGTGATACGGACTGGCCAAGAATCCAACCCGACTAACCTGCGTGAGAGAACCGCTTTCTGCCATTAAACATTCTGTTGTAGCTGGAACGTCGTAAATAGGAGGAGAGACCTTAGGGACGAGAAAACAACATTCAACTAAGACTGTTAAAGGGGGCAATCGGATTTGAACCGGTGACCTCTCGATCTGCAGTCCAATGCTCTACCACTGAGCCATGCCCCCAGTTTACGCTAAAGAAAGGATTTCCGACGTGACTGCAACCACGTTATCTCTGCTAAAGTGAAAGAAGTAGAATAACTTTACGTTCTCGTTTGGCGATCGGAATTCATGATTTAAAAGGGTAACAACTTAAGAGTGATGTGAGAAAAAGCTTAGAAAGTTTCCTAAAGTTTTCAATGGTTTCTCTTGTAAAGACCAAGCACACTCTTGCTTTAGTTTTACGAATAAACCGAAAGATCGTTCGGCGGAAGAAAAATTAAGAGGCATGGTTTAAACTATTGAGTACAAGGAGTGTGATTTCTCATAATTTTGAGAGAGCAAACGATGCTGGGAATACAATCCGATGATATCGGCGATTCGACGTCAGGCTGAAAAAATCCCCGTACAGTGACATCCACCATTGCTGTGGCATAATTGTTAACGGGAATAAGACTAGTTAAAAGGGCAGGATTTTTCTGCAATCTTTATACTCAACAATTTACAAGAACTCTTTCAACAACAAAACACGGAATGGAGTTCCAACGGGCATACGTGCCGTTGTTGCGATCTCTTGGGACCAGAAACATAAAGAAGCGATTCATTGTCCTGCAAAGAACGACCACAGATGCTGTTGGAGAATGTGAGAAACTTTTTAAGGCTTTTATCTTAGGTCATGGTTAAGCTTTTACCCAATTATAAATCGGTTTACTTCAGTAAGTAAGAGACACGGCAAAGTTACAGTTAAAGAAAAACACGAACAAGAACGAGATACGATTTAGTGGCAGAAGGATGATTGGTTTTCCGACGGGGATCTCTTCCGTTGTTGCCATTAAAGATGGGCAGAGGTTGGAGGAAATGGGAAGAAAGAAGGAATAGTTGTGCACTGGCCGGGAATCGAACCCGGGCCTCCCGCGTGGCAGGCGAGAATTCTACCACTGAACCACCAGTGCTTGTTTGATCAAATGCAAGCTGACAATACAATCAGCAATACTGGATGACGATGGTTTCTGTCATTGCAGAGCACGATTATGCCAACCTGGCCTTGGCTTAAGTTTCCAAAGCGAGCAAGCTCTTAGAGCTGACTAAAAATGTTCTTATCGTAATAAAGGAGTACTGAGCCAAGTGCAAGGATCCTGGAAAGTGCTGAAGGTATTGTCACGTCTGCTTCGTGAAGTTGCTGTAGATATTTGTTTTCAAAAATGGAAAATCAACTGATCTTTCACCCACGAATACCTGCTGAGGCTTAGTAATACATTAGGAACAGTGATACGGACTGGCCAAGAATCCAACCCGACTAACCTGCGTGAGAGAACCGCTTTCTGCCATTAAACATTCTGTTGTAGCTGGAACGTCGTAAATAGGAGGAGAGACCTTAGGGACGAGAAAACAACATTCAACTAAGACTGTTAAAGGGGGCAATCGGATTTGAACCGGTGACCTCTCGATCTGCAGTCCAATGCTCTACCACTGAGCTATGCCCCCAGTTGACGCTAAAGAAACGATTTCTGACGTGACTGCAACCACGTTATCTCTGCTAAAGTGAAAGAAGTAGAATAACTTTACGTTCTCGTTTGGCGATCGGAATTCATGATTTAAAAGGGTAACAACTTAAGAGTGATGTGAGAAAAAGCTTAGAAAGTTTCCTAAAGTTTTCAATGGTTTCTCTTGTAAAGACCAAGCACACTCTTGCTTTAGTTTTACGAGTAAACCGAAAGATCGTTCGGCGGAAGAAAAATTAAGAGGCATGGTTTAAACTATTGCGTACAAGGAGTAAGATTTCTCATAATTTTGAGAGAGCAAACGATGCTGGGAATACAATCCGATGATATCGGCGATTCGACGTCAGGCTGAAAAAATCCCCGTACAGTGACATCCACGATTGTTGTGGCATAATTCTTAACGGGAATAAGACTAGTTAAAAGGGCAGGATTTTTCTGCAATCTTTATACTCAACAATTTACAAGAACTCTTTCAACAACAAAACACGGAATGGAGTTCCAACGGGCATACGTGCCGTTGTTGCGATCTCTTGGCACCAGAAACATAAAGAAGCGATTTTGACTTTGAAACTCATTGTCCTGCAAAGAACGACCACAGCTGCTGTTGGAGAATGTGAGAAACTTTTTAAGGCTTTCATCTTGGGTCATGGTTAAGCTTTTACCCAATTATAAATCGGTTTACTTCAGTAAGTAAGAGACACGGCAAAGTTGCAGTTTAAGAAAAACACGAACAAGAAAGAGATACGATTTAGTGGCAGAAGGATGA
>NC_090888.1:37441656-37454156 GCF_036669925.1 Montipora capricornis | reverse complement strand
CAGAGCACGATTATGCCAACCTGGCCTTGGCTTAAGTTTCCAAAGCGAGCAAGCTCTTAGAGCTGACTAAAAATGTTCTTATCGTAATGAAGGAGTACTGAGCCAAGTGCAAAGGATCCTGGAAAGTGCTGAAGGTATTGTCACGCCTAGATGACTGCTTCGTGAAGTTGCTGTAGATATTTGTTTTCAAAAATGGAAAATCAACTGATCTTTCACCCACGAAGACCTGCTGAGGCCTAGTAATACATTAGGAAGAGTGATAGGGACTGGCCAAGAATCCAACCCGACTAACCTGCGTGAGAGAACCGCTTTCTGCCATTAAACATTCTGTTGTAGCTGGAACGTCGTAAATAGGAGGATAGACCTTAGGGACGAGAAAAGAACATTCAACTAAGACTGTTAAAGGGGGCAATTGGATTTGAACCGGTGACCTCTCGATCTGCAGTCGAATGCTCTACCACTGAGCTATGCCCCCAGTTGACGCTAAAGAAACGATTTCTGACGTGATTGCAACCACGTTATCTCTGCTAAAGTGAAAGAAGTAGAATAACTTTACGTTCTCGTTTGGCGATCGGATTTCATGATTTAAACGGGTAACCGTTGTTGCGATCTCTTGGGACCAGAAACATAAAGAAGCGATTTCGACTTTCAAATTCATTGTCCTGCAAAGAATGACCACAGATGCTGTTGGAGATTGTGAGAAACTTTTTAAGGCTTCTATCTTAGGTCATGGTTAATCTTTTACCCAATTATAAATCGGTTTACCTCAGTAAGTAAGAGACACAGCAAAGTTATAGTTTAAGAAAAACACGAACAAGAAAGAGATGTTATTTCTGACCTATCAGCCTGCGAAGAAGGCAGAAATAAATATTTCGACGGCACGAGATACAACAGGGCCTTCAAAACTCGTCACATTTGTTGGAACACCCATCCCCGTTTCCCCCTTCATCCAATGTTGATTTCCACAACTACTAGAAGTCGCCCGAAAAATTCTCACACAACATTGAATTGGGGGAAGGGGGATGTGGTATAAGCTTCGATCTTGTAACACGATGATTCTGACCATTTGCTAAGTGTTCCAACTAAATATGTCTAGTATTGTAGGTATCTGAACATTTACGCACGCATGCTTTGACGGAATGTTTGAAGACGAGACGAGAAAAATATGCAGTACCTCCAGACGTGGCGCTGGAGCGTCGTACCAAACGAGTCATCCCGGGATTTCGGCCCGTGCGATCGCCTTTGGACGCAGTTGGCCCTTCGCTGCTTTCTGCTACCGACCTCGCCTCCCGGTACGGCATGGAGGGAGGGATATGTCGGCCCCTAAACAATATGAGACAAATCCCACGCCTACTCACAGCTCCAAACCTCCCTTGTCATTACAATTTAACGTAAGATTTCGATGCCGTATATATTCAAGAGAAAAGTCATTTTATCTGTCATATGGTAAGCACTGGAGTCGCAGATTACAAAGTGCACGCATGCGCCCTGCCGAAGGTAACATGCATGCATAAAACTTTATATCATCTCGAATTTCTGAATAACATCTTCGACACATTACAGCTAACATACATAATATATACAGATACATAACTAAATATTAAATAATATTTAAAGATATATTAATCAAAAGGAAAAGCCGCTGTACAAAATCCGGCCCTGGATTAGTTTAAAACCAGTAAACTCAGTGGTACGGGAAAAATCAGGTAGCGCATTTCGCAACGTACTTAGTTAATACGTAAGAAAAAGAACTAAGACCATAACTGGTTGTTATAGTTTTATTGAGGGACAGAATGTAAGTTCCACGAAGATCATGCATAAGAAGAGAACGGGAGAGAAAACGTATTTTTCCTATGGACAAGCCTTTTCTTTCTTTAACTACTTTTATACAATAATATGAGGAAATTTTGAATGCGCTTATTGCATAGAGATGTAGAGTTTGACTTAAGTGGTACATAAGAGGACAGGTAATCGCAAATATAAATCTCGTTACTCTCTTATTTACATTATACCGTTTCTTTGACAAGAAATTACTAAAGGCCAGGCCGAATTTCCTATGAGTGTGGAGCCACCCAGTCCTACAGGCAAAATACAGCATCGATTGAAGTTTTTAGCTTTCAAAACTTGCTCAAATTGTATGGGTAGGTCCTCGAATTCGTCCACAGAAAGGCCAGAGAGATGACTTCACTGGTGCTGTGAACCGCCATGTTTACAACAGAGCGATTTAGGCGTTCCACTCTGCATGAAATCATCTCTCACCTCTGTCTCGACAAGACCAGACACGCACGGTTCTTACGTTACGTTTATGCCCCTGTAGAATCAACGGAAATCTCAACTCCTTGTCAAAGTTAACCAGCATCTTAATATTTTTGGTAGGCTAAAATACTCGTCACATTTGTTGGAACACCCATCGCCGTTTCCCCCTTCCTGAATGGGGGAAGGGGGATGTGGTATAAGCTACGATCTTGTAACACGATGATTCTGACCATTCGCTGAGTGTTCCAACTAAATATGTCTAGTATTGTCTGAGTGTTGGTGTGCGTTGGTATGAAGCCGTGCGATGCAATATACGCAGTGCAATATTCCAACAGTTCCAAACTCGTGTGATAAGTACATTTTATCCTCTGAACACTTTAATAGGCTCTATTCCTAGACGGACTGACAAGATTATGAAGTGCAACGGTCAGCGTTGATTGACATATTTTATATATCAAGGAGTCAGAATAGCTATGCAAATATATTACGGCCCCTTAAGACGTTTCTTTCTGCGATAGGACTGACTAAATCAGTTGCAGCAAAAGAACAGTTCATCGGCAATGGTTGGTGCTCTGCTTTTGAAAAACTCAGGCTGAAACCCTGAAAATATAAAGCTAATGAAAACGACACCTGTTATTAATTAACGAAAAACGACAAGTCTGTAATTTCCCTGTTAAAGTGCAAAACGAGTCCATTGTTTGTCATACCCGACTTTTGACCACATCACTGTTTACCCTCGGTAATTAGGTTAGTTTATGTATGCACAATGGTGAAATAAATCAATGAATGCTTTCCAAATTCTGCCCCTCTAATGCTTGTTATAAGGAAGAAATGTGTAGGCTTGAAAATATGACAACGTAATTAGACTTTTGCAATCACTGGTCTGTGATAACATGGTTTCGAATCGTGAATCTAAACGGTTCACCATGGTGAACCGTCGGTGAGCTGAAGGATAAACAGTTCATTTCTTTAAACAAACGATTCACCATGGTGAACCGTGCCGCAATAGCAGGAAATGTTACGGGATTTTTTTGATTTGACATTTACAAACTAGTTTAGATTACAACCTCGGGACAGGATGGTTCTTATGCCCGGAAAACTCTTTCCCCCTTACATATCGAGTTAAAGTATCTGGTGAATCGCACGGTGAATCGTTGACAATCACTTCTCAATTACAATTTGCATACATTAAGTCCATTTTAATTCAATCACCCTGTAAATTCTTCTTGAGTTGGTACAAGCTCCACATCGGCACCACTCGATATATTATTAACCGAACCTCACAAGACGTCAGCGACCCCACCTCTCTAGCTTTATTCCCTTCGCTAACCGTTGTCACGCCTTCAAATGCCAACATCAGTACCAGTGCAAGGAAGATCGCCCTTATCTCGCTCGATTCTCGTCTCGATAATAATTAAAGCCCCCGATGTCATGTGTTCGCTACGTTAATCAAAGTGCACAGTGTCAATTACTTAACATGGAAATGCGGTACACAGCATATTGAAGATGTTCCTTTACACACCACATAGTATTTATAATTATTTGGCCTTCTAAAAACTCTCCAACACATATTCCTTGATTATCATCATGTTCAGACCAACTGCCCACCTTTTTAAATACAAAGCATGCGAAGAGACATTCCGTTTATCTTAGTAGCAAGTTTACTTCTTTTCTCAAAGAGACTTAACTTCTGATCTACACCTCTACAGATTTGCCAATTTCCTTGAAGCAAATACAATATTGTTGGTTCTAGGCCGGGTGCACCATGGTTAGCCATATCCGGGATATATAAAGCTGCGTATAACACGTGTACGTCATCAAGGCTTCTGAACCAACCTCTCCTTGGTTTTTTCTTTAATTTTTGTTTTTTGCTTTTGTTTTATGTCCACCTTAGGAGCAGGCTATTCTCTATTACATTGGAAAGCTACGTAGGAAGGGCTTTGAGCTTGGGCCTTGGTTCCTTCCCAGATTTCCTGTTCATTTTTCCCCGCAGGGGTTTTTTCTGGCAGGTTTTTTCTGGCCTCCGTTCAAACCGCATTTGCTTTCTTAGCGGTTGCTCAGATTAGCTAAGATTTTTAAGAGTTTTGTTCGTTTTCTTCTTGTATTTTTGTACTCTAGGTTTATGTTGTAGGTTATTAATTGTGCTTCGGAGTTGATGATCCCCAGCTTAACTGGCAGCCTGACTGGCAAAAAGCTTGAGAGCTTATATGGGGATGTAGGCCAAGATGGCCTGTTTATATTTCAGTTATTCCTTAATGTAACGTCGGAGTTAATCATCCCCAGCCTAACTGGCAGCCTAACTGGCACAAAGCTTGCTATGAGAGCTTATTTGGCGAAGTAGGCCTAGATTGCCTGTTTCTCAAGCTTATAGTCACATGTAATAACGGGGCTGATGTCCCCCAGCCTTACCGGTACTAAGACTGGTTGCTTATCGGAGAAGAAGGCCATATATTTCGTTTATTGATTAAAGTGTCGTGGCTCGCGTGGAGATAGCTTTATCCTTGGTTGCTTTTCAAGGATTTGTCTTGTAAATCGTAAATTGTTTGTGTTATATAGTGCGCGGGGTGGTTCTCGCCAAGCCCTTCCATAATAAACTTATTTGGGGTGTTAGGCATTTCTTTACCCTTGTTTTCGTACCCTAGCCTTTTCTGGTAGCTAACTGGCAATTGGCCTACATGCCTTGTTGGGTACGTTAGTGAACGATTTTCAGTTTTTTCCCGGCGTTTAGACTCTGCGGTCCTTCAGTGTTCCCTGTCCCAGTTATTCGTTGATCAGAGTTTTATTTAGTTTCCCCAGCCTAACTGGCGGCTTTACTGGCAGTCTAAATGACACTAAGCCTGCTTGCTTAAATGCCGGGGGGATTCAGGTCGATATCGACCAGATGTAGCAGTTCTTTCAAGTTCTTTTGGTAAAAGCTAGTTTATTTACGAGTGTTGTGCACTAGTTATTTACCTACTGCTGTATTTCATACGTACTTTTAACGTTGGTTCTCGCCAAGCCGTCCCAAAATAAACTTATTTGCCTTTACATTTTGTCTGTTGATGTTGTGTAGTGGAGTCTAAATATACGATTTAGTGGCAGAAGGATGATTGGTTTTCCGACGGGGATCTCTTCCGTTGTTGAAATTAAAGATGAGCAGTGGTTGGAGGAAATAGGAAAAAAGAATAAGTCGGTGTGCACTGGCCGGGAATCGAACCCGGGTTCTACCACTGAACCACCAGTGCTTGTTTGATAAATTGCAAGCTGACAATACAATCAGCGAAACTGGATGACGAAGGTTTCTGTCATTGCAGAGCACGATTATGCCAACCTTGGCTTAAGTTTCCAAAGCGAGCGAGCTCTTAGAGCTGACTAAAAATGTTCTTATCGTAATGAAGGAGTACTGAGCCAAGTGCAAAGGATCCTGGAAAGTGCTGAAGGTATTGTCACGCCTGGATGTCTGCTTCGTGAAGTTGCTGTAGATATTTGTTTTCAAAAATGGAAAATCAACTGGTCCACCAAGACCTGCTGAGGCCTTAGCACTGAATAATACATTAGAAAGAGTGTTACGGACTGGCCAAGAATCCAATCCAACATTTTAAGAGTGATGTGAGAAAAAGCTTAGAAAGTTTCCTAAAGTTTTCAATGCTTTCTCTGGTAAAGACCAAGCACACTCTTGCTTTAGTTTTACGAATAAACCGAAAGATCGTTCGGCGGAAGAAAACTTAAGAGGCATGGCTTAAACTATTGAGTACAAGGAGTGTGATTTCTCATAATTTTGAGAGAGCAAACGATGCTGGGAATACAATTCGATGATATTGGCGATTTGACGACAGGCTGAAAAAAACCCCGTACAGTGACATCCACCATTGCTGTGGCATAATTGTTAACGGGAAAAAGAATAGTTACAAGGGCAGGATTTTTCTGTAATCTTTACACTCAACAATTTGCAAGAACTCTTTCAACAACAAATGGAGTTCCAACGGGCATACGTACCGTTGTTGCGATCTCTTGGGACCAGAAACATAAAGAAGCTATTTTGACTTTGAAAATCATTGTCCTGCAAAGAACGACCACAGATGCTGTTGGAGAATTTGAGAAACTTTTTAAAGTTTTGATCTTAGGTCATGGTTAAGGTTTTACCCAGTTATAAATCGCTTTACTTTAGTAAGTAAGAGACACAGGAAAGTTACAGTTTAACAAAAACACGAACAAGAAAGAGATACTATTTTATGGCAGAAGGATGATTGGTTTTCCGACGGGGATCTCTTCCGTTGTTGAAATTAAAGATCTGCAGAGGTTGGAGAAAATGGGAAGGAAGAAGAAGTTGTCCGGGAATCGGCCGAGTGATTGATTGATAAAATGCAAGCTGACAATACAATTGCCATGGTCTGTGGGCTTTCACTACGCACTTGGTGGGATGTTTCGCGATCCCTTGGGTCTCGCAAAACTGCGAGGAGGGAACAGGAGAAAACTAAAATTAAAACAAGGTACTTCACACCCCTTCCCACAAACCTGCAACACAGCATAAAAGAAGCAATAACAGGGTTTAAATAAAATATATATAATTAAGCGAAAATGACCTAAGGAACTTATGAATATACAATTGCAGGATTTAAAACAAGGAAAACGAACTAACCAAAAAGAGTGAAACTTGCGTAATAGACCTTAATATACTTAACTAAATGAATAATTATCTATTTTCCAACAACAATTCCACAAAGGAGGTGCTACCTTTTGAAGTAAGGCCTCTTGGTTGGAAGACGCGTTTTTAGAAGTTTACTTGATTACAAGGCTTCAGAAGATTTTTTCTTTTTTATAACCAAACTTGTGAGGTGTTATGACGTTCATGAATTCTCGTATTAATTTTAAATAAGGAGAAAAAGCAAAGTTAAACTTGAGTTTCAGTAAAAGTTGTTCAAAGCACGCGCTGCGGCATTTCGTAAAGTAGTTCTTTTTCTTTCAATTGATATAATTACTATAAAGCAAAATAATGAACAGTTTAATTTTGACCAATAAACGTCGCTCCCTCGAAAGGTATTTAAAGTGTCCCTCGCAAGAGTGAATATAGTGAACCAAAGAGATGGGCATATGACAAGGAAGAACAGGAGAGAATTCTACATGCCTGTCACTCAGACAAACTTGCAGGACACTTCGGTCGTTACAAGACTCGAGAAAAGGTTCGTTACAATTTACGTTCATATGCAATCTTAATTTAGTATGGTCTATTGACTTAATATGGATTTAACGATATCAATTTGCCTTTAACTTTCATTTTTTGAATCAAGAGAACGCTTATTTTCAGGGGGGTTCAAATCCGCTAACGCATCTGAACCAGGGGTCCAAATCCGCGGGGGTTCCAAACCCCTGCACGAAAAGACCCTCTCGTGCACTCACACGGACGCAAAGCAGGCACTGACTGACACCTGGAGCTCAAGAAGGCCGTGGAACAGGGTTACGTCATCATCAAGATCCAAGAGGTAAGTTCGTTTCTCACCGTTCCAACCTACGATCTTTCCTTGTCTCATAACTGTCTGTCCCGTTTCAGGTGGCCCACTTTGAGCATAGCCAACGAGGACTCTTTACGTCGTACATCGATCGTTGGCTCAAACTCAAGAAGACAGTGATTGGCCTGGCGGTGTCACAGCGGATTTGTCGATTTCCTGTTCCACACACGTGCGACAGAGCGCAAAGGTGAGCTTACCGACGCATTGGTAAGGCAACACTGGATGAAAGAGTCGAGTCGGTGGTAGCACGGTACATTTCACCAAACCGAAAAAATTGGAGATGTCCGTTGTGTCCGGGTTGTAGATAAACTCAGGATATCCGACCGGGTAAACACCATACTTGTTCACCCACGGATACAGGGTCCTGTAGTCGATGTAGAGGATGCGCTAACTGTCCTGGATCTCGTAAAAGGGGTGAGCCGCATTGGTTTATCTCCGGAAGAAAGCATCGCGCGGGGTAATGGGTGGTTCGAGGGTTAGGGCGTCCACAAAAGCTTTGATTTGGGCGTCCTCCTTTTTGCGTCATGTCCACTCACAGCCCCGGATAGGCACGACATGCACTCCGCGATCGCATATGGCTTGAACTCGTTTCAGCGTGTCCCGATAGACATCGTCCATACAACGATCGTCGTCACGACGATTCGGGAAACAAGAAGGGCAACCGTGCCAAAAACTGCCCAAGTATACGTAAGCTGTGAGAGTGGTTTCGTCGTAGCAGTCCACATACCATCGGGTGCCAGGGATCTGATATTCGCCCTGGATGGCAGGATCGTTCAACAAGAGTTCGACAACCCCCCGTAAACCGTTAGCTAAAGCTGGCTGATATTTTGATGATAGGTGTCCAAGGGTACGTGTTGTTGTTTACAGGCCCAATAGATCGGTTCATTCACACCCATGGTGTTGGACTGTCGTTAGATCAGTGGGTCCAGTCTAAATTCGAAACGTCCACTGCCTTCTTGTTCGGCCGAAGCCGTGGTGTGGTGATCACGGGCAAAGACATCCCGTTCTTGCTGTTGAGCTCGACGTAGTTCTTCTGGCGTGGATGCTAAGAGTTCACGCGTCACCTACGTGCTGGAGGGTTCGGCAACGCCGCCTAGAGTTCATGGTCCTCCGTAGCTGCAGGAAGGAGTATCGGGGTTAAGAGTTCATCAGAGACCTCAGAAAAAGCAGCCAAGAGGTCACCATAATCCATGTCCTCTTCAAAATAGTGTTCAGGATCCATCCTCCACGATCTGTCTGGAACGCTCAAATGAAGAGAACCGTTCACTCCTAGCTTTTAAAGGCAGACCTTCGCAGGGGGTAGAAAAACACACACCTTGGATGACTTCCCAGCACGTGGACGAGAATGTGCTCATGGGTATTTATGGCCTGATCTAAAGAGGTCAGGTGACTTGATGGGGATAAGAAGGTACCCCTCCCAAGAGTTCTTTGATAAAAAGGCCTTTAGAACCCAACCCGCTCGAGGGTCCTCAACTTGACTCACTCTGCAGCTGTTGAGAACAGATGGCGACCTCTTCTTATGTACTCGACGAAGACTCTGAGGGATATGAGACGGATGATGACCCGTGGGCTCCACTAACCCCTCAAGACCGCTATTGTGATGAGGATTCGGTAGAGTGGTTGAATGCGATGAAACCCGTGACAAAAGTTCAAGTCGTTGAGTTCACAGATCAGGATAATGAAGGCAGCCCCTCGTGTGCCATCAAGTTTAGGAAGCTTAAAGATCATCCTTTCCCAGATACTGAAGATATTAAAAGAGAAGTGAAACGTCGCGTTTTCCGCATGATCAAGAAAGTGAAGGAATATCCAAAATGTATGGAGTGAGAGTACACGCTTTTCATGCTGCATCCTGTTTCCCACGATGGTGAGATCATGACCCGTGTCGGAGGCAAACATCGTTTTGATATGGAAGAACTCAAAGAAGCCCTCCCCGACATGATATCTCAAATTTCAATCGAGGATTGGTCGCGTTTTGAGCTGATGCTTGTCTCCTTCAATGAAGTCATCCCTTGTTGTTGTTGTTGTTAAAAATCAAGAAGGAACACACACTTTTGTCAATATCAACGTTTAAGGCTTGCATGATTCTCTTGACGATGGCTTCGGTCCAGGTTTTCTTTCCCGGGAGATTACTGATGGCCTTGACCATTTTGGTATTGGCTTTCCTCTTATCTTGTAAATTCTTGGCCTGGGAATAATCGATGTCATGTTGTTTGGCAATCTTGTCCAACCGATGGATGCCCGGATCGCCACGCTTGAGTCGTTTCTTTAAATGCGTGCCCGGTCCCTTGTACTGATACCCCAGCAATAAAATTCGATGCCTGTCTTCTCCAACATCCTTTGTAATTCAAATTTGCTCCCTTTCTAGCGTCTTCAACGGGTCTTGGGAGGGATGACCTGCCTTCGGGGTTTTGCTTTTTCGGGCTGCGCTTTGAAGTCCTGCCCATCAAGACACCTCCGGAGTTTGGTATCAAAATCCATCCAACTTGCTGGGCGTCGTAAGTCATCCGTTTCGGTTGGACGACCTCGGTTCTTAAGGAATTTCCTCTTGGCAGATCGGGTGGTCGCTTCCGTCATCTCCGGCACACTCTTCCACATCATGGGATCTTTGGGAAAAGCCAGGCCGTTCCATTCAGTCGATGGGAGTGTCTTGAGAGCTGCTTTCTTCCATTCGGTCGATGAGGGCGGGGTCGTTGTTTTGGGGGTGGTCCTCTTCTCGTTCTTTTTTTTGGGGGACAGGCGTCCCCGTCTTTTTAGGGGTCGCAAAACGAAGACGTTTTTTAGCTTTAGGAGTTGCTGGATCGGCTGGTGTGGCTAGAGGACCCTCCACCTTGGTGGCTTCTGCCGGTCGTTTCTTCTTCTTCACCAGTTACGTCAACAAGGTCTGTTACGGGCCTTGCGTGAACGCTTCCCCTTCAACATCGTCGTCGTCCGCTGCAACCCTGCGATCACCAGGACCTCCGAATCCTACCGGACGTCGAACGGCTTTGGTCCATTTACGCACTTCTCGCGACAAAGGTTTGACCAACACTTGTTTCAGGGCCGGACGGATGTCGTCCGATAGGAGAAGGGTGGCTTTTTTGGCAGCCAGACGGGCAGCTTTGGTCACTTGAAAATTATCCGTCAAACGTTCCTTGAACACTTGCTCCAATTGACTTAGCCGTTTCGGATCCAGCAACACACGTTTTTGAAACCCGGGAATGATCGTGTCTCAACATTCGTACGATGCCTCGTTTTTATAGTAGAAGGTTTGCTTCTCTTGACGTTCTCGTTCCAGATGTCCTTCCAATTGGCGTACTTGATTTTTCAAATCACCCATCCTTTGTTCGAGTTGACTTGGATCTTGATTCCGTTCTTGAATTTGATCGGTCAATTGACGTATTATCTCGCATCGTTCGTGTTCGCAATGTCGTAGGTGTCGGATCTGATCTTTCATGGCACAAATCGAACGAGGACCGTACGTCCACGTATCACACCATCCATCGTCCATGTTGAAGATGATCTCGGACACAGTGATGATAGGCCGTGTGCAATCCTTGCCAGAACTTGGTTCGATGACAATGACGTGTCATGATCCTTCGTCGTGCTTTTATCCCATTTTTGTGGAGACGACTCATGCCTTGCAACGCACATTGATCGGCTAGAGTAGCTGTGAATGTTACGTCGCGTGTACCTCGACAGAGGAACCCGTCGTTTCAACACCTTGTCAGCCAGTTTACTGAGGGCATCGATCATTTGTCCAACCACATCATGTATCATAAAGGATCTGTCAAGAATCCCCTTTTCTGTGGTCAGGTCTTGAAGGAAATACCCCAAGTAGAGGATTTCACATCGAATACGCCACGGAACGGTCCTCATCGTCGTCACACACAATGTTCGCACGCCATTTTCAAATCTTGCAAGAGACCACAACCCTGTTGAGCCATCATGATCTGACGGCGCGAACCGCCACCGCGTGCCCGACGGTTCCGCCCCCGACGCCAACGATGGCTGCCTTCGCTGCAGCTGCTGGGAGGAGACGGATGTAGCGGTTTCTGACGCGGTTGTTTCTGTGCCACGGTCGCCTGGGTCGTGGAAGGACCAATGGCTGTAAATCTTGATTGGAAATAATATAATCGGGTTTAATCTGGGCTTTTTGTTCGGGAGGAATACTGCCATCCAACAAGGAAAGCATCATCATTCGCCTCGCTTATGTTTAGGTGAGTTAACCTGTGTTAGGCCTGCAATCCAATCGAAAACCAGTACCTGATCAGCGGTCAATTAGAAAGAAAAAAGCAACAGCTGACCTCGGTAAGGTCGATGACGTCATGGCTATACAACCAAAATTTCTTGCATCGAATAGGGCCGTTTACACGAGAGAAAATAAGCCGCGGCTTACATAAGACGCGAACACCCCGTATAAATGGTACAAAATCTACGTTCGCGGCTTTCTCAAGCCGCGGCTTATCTTGACCTGGGAGTTTATACTTGTATAAATGGTTCCTTTTGCTTATTATGTACGCCGCGACCAGTGTAAGTCGTGGCTTATTTTCTCTCATATAAACGGCCCTAATGTCTATTTTTTTACTGGGTTGCCAGTATGGCAATCCCAGTAAGAAAATGTAAAATATTTTTCCGTTTTTTAAGCTATTTAATTTTTTTCCGTGTCTGTAAAAGTCTCGCCTGTCACTCTCCTGTTAAGTGGTGTCTTTGTGCATAGAGTCTTCTGTGCGTATTTTGTTGGATTTGAGGGGGCTGGGGTAATGGACTTCGACAACAATC